>NC_056683.1:88262282-88452282 GCF_018350215.1 Panthera leo
AGATGATGATTAGCTATCTTCACTGCTCAGAACCTGGAAAGCATCAACATCCATAATTTGCAGATTATTGACTTAATTGTTCGTGAATATTTCACAGAACCTTGCCTCTCTGATGTAACTGATTGTGGCTTATGCGAGGATGTGAGCTGTCATACAATAAGGCAACATTCATAGAAACATTTTAGTGAGAGGCCGCCAACCTCAAGGGATGATTGATATTTTGCTTGAGTGCTACCGGTTTTGTTCACACTGAAAATGCCCATCTCCGTAGAGAACTTGGATTTTGTACGTTTAGGACACTAATCTGAGAGGGTAGGAGAGAAGAAAAAAGTACATTCTCCTCTGGTTAGCAACGAGCTGCATCAGAACAAAGACCTAAAAACTTTAATTAAAAGCATAATCTGTTTACTTGTTTTTACTTTCTCCTTGAACAATAATAGTTTCAAATATAATTCTGTTGATTGGTATGGGTTCCCCTTTTGTTTTACAGGGAGAACGGACACAGGTACCCTGCAAACATGTAGGATCCATGTTGAACAGCTAACGAGCCCTGGAGATAGAACCAGGATTTCCTCTGCTGGGTCAGTTACATGCAGCCGGGCTTTTAGTGAAAACTAGCCTTCTGTCTCCTTCCTTTCATGGGCACGGTTAGTTACATTTTGTTGTGGCACAAAGAAATCCTTCCCTCCCTTGTTCACAAAGCCCCACGGCACTGGCTGTTCTTTATCACTGCTCTTTTCTGTCTCTGAATGCTATATTTTTTTTATTTAAATAAGAATTCTTGTAGATGTTTTATTTCCATATGTATTCACTCATGTTGGATGAGTGGAAGGAAGTGAGGAAACCCTAAACCCAAAAGCACATTTTTACAAAGACCAAAAACCATCTCTGGAGCTTCCAGTGTCTGAGAAAGTAACTCTAATCTTGCTTTTATTTGTCTTCATTGTTGAGTCTTACTTCATATCTTGGGTCAGAAATTCAGAGGGTTTCGGTGTCTTTCCAAGCTTCAAGTTTGATGCTATGTAGTTTTGTTCTGTGAAGGTGAGGAAGAAGAGAAGGGTATCATTCAAAGAAAGGCTCTCTGATGCTGTTCAGTTATTACAATGGATCATCAAAGAAAAAAAATAACTGTGTTGAGCCCATGTGAGTGACCATAATAGCTTTACCTATGAATTTTTAAGATATGACTGATGGAAAGCAATGGATAATCTTTTAAGACAATCAAAAAGTAATCTTCAGCATTGCTCATGATTTAAATAAATTCTGACCTTTTTTAAAAGAATATCCGTTCAATCTACAGAGTTTGGAAATTTGAATTGGCCAGTACAATATTAATTTATAGCAGAAACCAGAGCCTCCATATTTTTTTCAATATTTCAATTTTGGCACCAGAGAGGGGGGCAGGGAAAGGCCTTGTTGAAAGTTTCCAAGTCATTTCTCCAACAAAAGATTTATTTAATCTTGCAAAAACAAAACAAAACAAAAAAAAAAAAACCCTCAGTTAGTTTTCATGGTGCAGGAGTATACAAAATAAGCTTTTCCCATTTTTAAGAAAGTATTACTGAGTTAAGACATAATTTTTGTCCCCTCAGATTTCTTGTGTGTTTCAAAATAGTGACGTCTCAGAATTTGACCTACAAACTATTGGAATTGTACTCACTTTTTGTTGTTGTAGTTGTGTCAGTACATATTAATTGGAGTTCCTATTGTATCCGGGTAATTAGGCCAGATGTCGTGGCACAAAAAAAGACCGGGACATAGACCCTCTTTGGCAAGATGTTTGTGGGATCGTCTGATGACAAGGAGCAGACACTACACAGGCTGGAGGAGCTGGATGGACCTCCTGGATACAGTATGCCAATCTCATCACACCCTTTTCCTCTCCTTTAAGTTTTTGAAGATATAAGGCTGTATATACACTACGAGTTCCAAAAATATCAACTGTTGTTGATTAAGTTCTAGTATTGTCACTCAATGTGCCATTTAAAAAAAAATTTACTTCAGGGATGCCTGGGTGGCTTAGGTGGGTAAGCCTGGGACTTCAGCTCAGGTCATGGTCTCATGGTTCATGGGTTTGAGCCCTAAGTCAGGCTCTGTGCTGGCAGTTCAGAGCCTGGAGCCTGCTTCCGATTCTGTGTCTCTTTTGCTCTCTGCCCCTCCCTGACTCTCCCTCTCTCTCAAAATGAATAAATATTCAAAAAAAAATTTTTTTAATTTACTTGACTCATTCTTTACCTTATTCCTAGAGAAGGTTGCAGCTGTTTTTATTTAATCTGGTTTGTTTGTTTGTTTGTTGCATTATTTGGATTACTCCAAAATCTTTATATGAGTTCCAATTGTAAAACTACTTTTAATTCACTATAATTGCAGATGTGTGTGATTCCAGTCTGGGTGGTGAAAGGGTCTGGAATCTATGTGACCTGCTCAATCTTTGGATCATGTATCTCTCATTTAACATATTCACCTGCAAGTCAGCTAAGAAAGACCAGCTGTGTATGCAGGTATCCCTATGACAGGAACATTATCAAGAAGGATGATGTTATACATCTACAGAGTTTGCAGCTAGAAGGAAATTTCAAGATCATCCAATGATCTCATTCTACATAAAAGAAAAGTTAAAGGAGAGAAGCATTTTATCTTCTCTGTAGTACCTGAAACACAGTAAGACAATAATAAATAGAAACTTTGTGCCTATTATAGTGTTTAGCATTTTCTGCACATTATCTCATTCTTACCATAAAATCTGAAATGGTGCTGGGGCGCCTGGGTGGCCCAATGGGTTAAGCGACTACCTCTTGATTTCGGCTCAGTAATGATATCATGGTTTGTGGGAAAGAACCCCCCTCCAGCTCTGCGTTGACAGAGTGGAGCCTGCTAGGGATCTCTATCTTCCTCTCTCTCTCTGCCCCTCCCCCACTCACATTCTCTCTCCCTCTCTCTCTCTCTCTGTCTTTCTCTCTCTCTGCCTACCTACCTATCTCTGTCTCAAAATAAAAAAAATTTTTTTAAATAAAATAAAATAAGTTTTCAAAAATCTGAAATCGTGCTAATTTCCATGCTTTGCAGATGAGAAAACCTAGACTCATAGAGTAACTCGCTCAGGTTCCATAGTCATTAAAAAGTGAAACCACAAGGCAAATCTAACTCCAAAGCCTAAGTGCTCACCCCCACCCATTATTACTACCACATATGATTTTATACTATGTGCAAATAAATGGGTTGAATTTATAATATTAAAATTTCCTGGTTGATGGGAAAAGAGATCAAGGGCAGGAGGTGGGGGGAGAGAGGATGGAAAAGAGAAAGAAACCCCAGTTCAAAATATTCTTGAGTACTTTAACTTCCACAATCTCTAACTGGCATCTCTTGCTTCTGGTCCAATATCTCAATTCTTAACACCAAGTTCTACCAGGTAATTATTCAGTGACTCTTAATTGGTAAGCTCAAAAGATTAAGTAAACTGTATCAGGTCAGTAAAATAAGTTATTATGTAATGTAAAAATCTTCCTAATGTTGATCTAAAAGTATTAATACGGTACCTCATCAAGCACTGGAAAAATCACTTAAAACCTCTGCAGTTATGTAAACATTACAAATGTTTTAAAATTCACTAATCTAAATATAATTTACCAATCAAATGCATTATCTTCTTCACGTTGGATGAACATCACATTTTACAGAAATTTCCAAACTGATGGTGTTTAGGGGTGCTCGGCTGGCTCAGTTGGTTGGGGGACCGATTCTTGATTTGGGCTCAGGTCATGATCTCATGGTTCATGGTTTGGAGCCACTGCATTGACAGCACAGAGCCTGCTTGGGATTCTCTCTCTCCCGCTCTCTCTCTCTGTCCTTCTCCCTCCCCTCAGAATAAATAATTACATAAACTTTTTTAAAAAAGGCATTTAAAGAAAAGCCCATTGGCCTAAATATTTGAGAGCTTATTTCTTTTTTTTTTTTTTTTTCAACGTGTTTTATTTATTTTTGGGACAGAGAGAGACATAACATGAACGGGGGAGGGGCAGAGAGAGAGGGAGACACAGAATCGGAAACAGGCTCCAGGCTCCGAGCCATCAGCCCAGAGCCTGACGCGGGGCTCGAACTCACAGACCGCGAGATCGTGACCTGGCTGAAGTCGGACGCTTAACCGACTGCGCCACTCAGGCGCCCCTTGAGAGCTTATTTCTATGCATGAATAAATGCATTTTACATTTTGTTTTTTCACATATATTTTGGTTTTTGATACATTTTAAACTAATATTGTTTTCTTTGTATTTATTCTAGTGTACATGTATAAAATATATAATATGTTAATCTTTAGAAAAACGAAATCCACAAAGTGGGAATTTTTTTATGATACAATCCATGTAGTATATTATATATTATATATTATATATTAAGCTTTTATTACAATGCAGAACATTGATTAACACTTTGCCATAAGTAATAGTTTTTCTTCCCCTCAAGTATTCTTTGTAGAACATTTTAAAATTGTCAAGTGGGGTGGCGCCTGGGTGGCTCAGTCGGTTAAGCGACCGACTTCGGCTCAGGTCATGATCTCGCGGTCTGTGGGTTCGAGGCCCACATCGGGCTCTGTGCTGACAGCTCAGAGCCTGGACCTATTTCAGATTCTGTGTCTCCCTCTTTCTCTGACCCTCCCCTGTTCACGCTCTCTCTCTCTGTGTCTCAAAAATAAATAAATGTTGAAAAAAAATTTTTTAATTGTCAAGTAGGGTTCCAATTTACTAGTATTGTTATGTTTAAACTACTATTTTAAAATGACATTATCATTGGGTGCCTGGGTGTCTCAGTCATTAAGCATCTGACTTCGGCTCAGGTCATGATCTCAGGGTTTGTGAGCACAAGCCCCACTTTGGGTGAATGCAAGCCCTGCTTCAGATAAAACATGAGCCCCACTTCGGGTGAACCCCATTTCTCTTTCTCTCTCTGTCTCTCTCTGCCCCTCGCTCACTTACGCCCTCTCTCTCTCTCTCAAAAAATAAATAAATAAAATAAATTTTAAAAAATTACACACTATTGCCATTATTTAAATATTAGTTATATTTTCTGAATTAAGCACCTACTACGTGTATGGTCCTGAGCCAGAAATTACAATGTAGTCAAATACAAGATGAGCATAAGGCTTCCCCTGCCCTTTGGAGTTTATTTGCTGGGTCTTTAAGTTTTAAATATTTTAAGTTTATAGTGATTTAAGGAGGAAATGATAAAACCAGTGACCAATCCTTTGTCATTTGTTTCAGTTCAGGCTTTATCTCAAGCCAGGTTTTTAGAAGGTTTTCTTATTGAGAACACTTAACTTACTTAACTTACTTGGCTTTATAAACTCGGGGGAGTTTATCATGCTCCCCATAAAAGAGCTAAGACAATTTTAGAACATCTGACCCATGACGTTAACACATTTTGAAAGCATTTTATGAAGTCAGACCAGTAGTTCTGTGTAATTTTTAATCCCATCCATATTTTGGTGAGATATGCTCCACCCCAATTTTTGTGTTCTTGTAAAAGCAAAGCAAACATTTTTTCCTTGAAATAACTTCTTAGATAACACTCTTTAACAGGATTAGAGAAACTTTAGCTGTAATTTTGGCAGTTAAAAGACGGGCAGGTTTACATCAATTACATTCAGAGAATGACTCCATAATGTGATAGAAACAACCACACCTAAGGTCAATGAAATTGAGATTTCTTTACCTAGGAAAAGGAGAATACTAGGGAAGAGGGAGAATGATTAATTATCTTCAGGAATATGCAGAGTATTAAGGAAGAATCTAGATACATTCTTCTTTTCAAATAAAGATAAAGAGCAAATAGAGTGAAATTTCAAGAAGAGAAAATTTAATTAGAGATAAGATATAACGTCTTGACGCTAAGATAATGAAATACTGTAACAGATTAAATAAAAAAGTATTTTGAAAACTGTATTAGTTAAGGCTTTGATCCATCTAGGAGCTGAGAAATAAACCAGACAAACTCAACTCAATGAAATAATCATGCAAAATACAGATTATCCACCAATAAATTTCCTTTCTAGGTAGGATCTCTTTTATTTTATATTAATAATATCTACAGGCCTATTTTTTCCTCTCATATTACAGGTATTAAGGTTATTTATGGGTGGCTAAGGAAACAAAATGTGACCATAAATGCTTACTTTTCTGTTTTCATATAAGTGGCGACTCCTCCCTAAAATCTCCACTAAAAGGTCCTTGTGGTTAAAAAGAGCCTATCAGATTCTTCCATTATTTTTTAAAAGATTTTTTAAATGTTTTTTTAATTATTTATTTAGAGAGGGAGAGA
The DNA here is from genome assembly GCF_018350215.1 of Panthera leo. NCBI lineage: Eukaryota > Metazoa > Chordata > Mammalia > Carnivora > Felidae > Panthera > Panthera leo. Next base: position 88,268,598 of record NC_056683.1, read on the forward strand.
TTGAAAGAATGTGAGTAGGGGAGGGGCAGAGAGAGAGAGAGAGAGAATCCCAAGCAGGTTCCATATTGTCAGCACAGAGCCCAATGCAGGGCTAGATCTCACAAAATGTGAGATCATGACCTGAGCTGAAATCAAGAGTCAGATGCTCAACCGACTGAGCCACCCACGCTCCCCACTCTTCCATTATTTTTGTATCACAAGATTCAGATGGCCTAAGCTGGCACTGATATTGTAGAGCAGTGGTTCTCAAACTTTTCCACCAATAAACTCTTGTATCTGTCAATGTCTAGTCAATAAAACAGAAACCAGTCTAGGTATTTCAAACATCAGAATTTTAATACAGGGGGTGGATCACAAACAAATTAGAAGAATTGGAAGAACAAGAAGAAAATGAGAACACCCTAGAGACATATAAGACATAAGAAAGTTTTTACCTAAAGATGAGGAAGCTGCTACCACCTTTAAGATGATGGCCATTGGCCACACTCACTGCTACACTGCTTCTGTAGCTGCCACTGCTGTTGGAATCACATTGCTGCCACAGGGCAAAAAAATCAATAATCTGAACTCCTATGGAGGCTGCTGAAATTAGTGTTGTTGCTGTTGAAGCCCATTTGCAATCACTCCGATAACCAACAACTGCCCCTACTAGAAAATGATGGAAAGGAAAACTAGCCTTTCCCTTCCCCTCAACTTCCCGGTGAGGAAGTACATCCCACTGGCTAAACCCAACAATAGTAATTCAGGTCAAAGGAACTGAGAACATATAGTTGGTAGACTTCCAAACTCAGCAGTACAAAGGGCAGTATAAATGGTGAGTGTGGATCTAAGAGTGTGCTAATGCCGAGCACAGTCCTATCGCCTACCTTGTACTCTACGGATACTTATCGAATAAGCAACTGATAGGAGGAGGGAATGTTCAAACATTAATAGAACACTGTGATTTCTTTGTCCCTTGGCCCTATTCTTTTCCCCCCAAATGTTTTGAGATTGCTTAATATAAAAGATATCTGAATAGGCAAACAATGAAAGTGAAGATAATATAGTAAGATTCATTTAATAAGGGAATCAAGATGCCAGTTTTAGAGAAAATCTGGGTTATAGTTAATCAAGGTTTTAGATTGCTTACTGATGCCAAAGTAGGTTTGCCAGATAAAATACGGGACATCTAGTTACATTTGAATATTATATAGGACATCGATACATTTTAAAAAATATACATTATCTGAAATTAAAATTTAGCTTTCTATTAAAATTAACTGTCTGCATTTTTATCTGCTGTATTGGGCAACATTATGCCAAAGGACACCAGACTCTTTTATTTATTCTATATCTTGTTATTTAACATCACATCATAAGACAGTATGCAGAACATATAGCAGAACCTATTTAATACCAAAGGGCTCTGTACTACTGAATTAAATTTTCTTATTTGACTCTGAAGGCTTAATGTTTGGATCTCTCCCAAGGGAGAAAAAAAAAATAACATGATGATTCACATTTATTAGCATTTTATATTTTACAAATAATTTCACATATATTCTCATTTTAAAAGTATTACAATCTCATGAGATCAGCCTAACTACTCTTATGTTTCAAATTTTTAAAAAAATGGGACTCGGACCATTTAATTAATTTGTCCAAAATTACAGGATGAGCATACATGCTGCCACTTGAATGTCCTTTCTTCTTACTTCCATGAACTTTCGAAAGCCCAATGCCTCAAGTTTGGTTAGTATAAACATGAAGGGTAAGCCCGGCAGAAAAAGAAATCCAAAGAGAATAAACTGAACATTAAAGTAAAGAGAAGGAGTTCTGTCTGCTTTGCCTTAGAAAACAACAGTCATGGGTTTTATTGGATAATCACTTGTACTCCTTCAAGCCTAGGTCTTTTTCAGAGCCAACAGGCATTGCTCTGCATGTTGAGGACACAAAGATAAATAAGCCATTGTCTGTGAGATGGTGAACTTTTATAGGCTAAAGGGAAGATAATGGTTACTGATAGAAAGTTGAATCACTCAACTCTCCCACCACATGTTGCTAAACAGACTAAACTGGACATTGTTGACTAGTGTTGCAATTAAGCTCCCTGAGAGATCCTGTCTGCATGATTTCATTCATTATCTCAGTATTCTTGTGGACTTAGAGTTCAAGATATCATTTATGATGAAATATATATGTACATATATATATACATACATGCATATATATATATATATATATATATATATATACATATATATATATATGCCTCTATTACTCAGATATCTCAGAAACAAGATCAATACCCACTTCACAGACCAGCTGTGTAATTTTAGATTTTTTTTTGTATGTAACTATTACAATTTGGACAGTGAAATTCCACTTGTGGTATGTCTGATTAGTTTTATGATGAATCTCTACTGTATTTAAGATACTGCTGTTTGGAATCAGAGCTCTCACAGGGACCTCCAGAGGTCATCTCCTCCATTCTCCTAGCCCCAGGCTAAGTTACTTCCAATAATCTGAGACAGAGTTCTCTTCCCTGTTCTTAAGAATTACATGCATAGCAATTTGGTCTACCTCTCCCATTGTAATTCTCACTTCAATACAAATTATTTTGGAAATCCAGATTTATTTTAAAGGTATAAAAGCTTTCATCACTTTCAATAATTTGAAGGAAACTATGTTTGTAGGCTTGCACTACCATTTCGGATTCATGCTTAACCAAAATCTATTCTAAAACAAATGATCATGGCCAAGTGTATTTGATAAAGTTGCCCTGTTGCAGTTCAATAAGGGTTACTCATTTCAGGTTAGCTTTCTTTGGATGGCTTATCCGTGATTAAACAAACTGTTTCTTCCCTTTGATAAACTCCCCTTTGTATGATCATTTTATGTTCACCCAAGTTTATTAGGATAAATGATTGATTTAAAATTTTATAAGGTACTTACATGTCAGTCACATCTTCTTGTTGATCTAAATCGGTATTTTTTGCTCATTTCCTGGGTAGATTGCATCTGGTCTGTGGGTAAACACAGAGGAGTTGCCCCCTCTTTCCAGGCTTTATAATGAGAATATCCTGTCTGATCAGGTGCACGCGCCCTGCTGTCATTTGCAGCCTGACCTGTAGGTCAGGGGTGATGTGAGCTGGCTCAGGGATGCATACAAATCACATCCTCTTGTCTGTCTGTTTTGTTGACTGGTTCTCCTCAGGGTCGTGGCTATCTTAAGTAGCAGCCTGAAGGATAAAGTGTGCCCTGTCTGAGCTGTAAAACTTTGACTGTGGACCAATTGCATCTGACATACAGCAGCATGAGGTTTGGTTTAGCCTTTGGATTCGGAACAAATCACTGGCTATCAATGGCTGATAGTGACATGCAGTTTACCGAATCTCTCCTTCTTTCTGACAGCTCTACACGGGGAAGAAATGGATTGTTTTTAAGTTGGGGACTTTCAAAACATAAAATACACTCCACGTGAATTTTTTTATGTGAAAGCAAAATTGCTAAATTATTCACTTTTTAAAAAAGAAAATATTTTATTCCAAGACTCTGATTTCAACACGCAATGTCTAGGCTACAGGGGGCATGTTTATGACACAAGTCAACAGTAATTTGGGACACATGAGGCTATTAAGTGTTTTCAATGAGATTCTGATGTATATAAAAGTTCTCACGTTTCCTACTTTCACTTAGAGGACTCTAACCACGGAATGTATCCAATAAAAGACAAGTTGAATGCTTTTCCAGTGTCACTCCACCAGCATCAAAATTTGTTCATACCAGATCACATTAGAGTTTTTCTCTAGGCTGCACTAGAATTTATGGTATATTTGCATAATTGAATTTTGAAAAATTTGAGTGCTTCTCCCTCTTAAATAACGGCATCATACCCGTTGCTATGACAGACACAGAAAAATAAATAAATGACGTGACTGAGGCCCTCAAAAAGCTTACAGTCTAACAAGAGAAATAAAACCTAAAACAAAGCAGGCTGTCATAAGTACTATCAAACAATAGAAAAATTTATGGGAGCTTATCAGAGAGAGTATTCACTTCCAGCCAGACTTTGAGGAAATGGCAATATTTCCAAAGATGGAAATGCAGGATTAGCAAGGAAGAGCATCCCAGGAGAGAACAAGGTAAACCCTCAGGAGTGTAGGGTAGGTAAGGTGGCCAAGTATTAGATGGGGTGTGGACACTATGCTCCAGGAAAAATAATGTGCTAATAATTTGGAGGGTGGTTTATAGGCAGGAGAAATTAGAGGTTAGAAGCCCAAGTAAGAGACAACTACATTAGGCAGAAAAGAAGGCAATAAGGTCTCAATGAGGGCCACTGCAGCCATAATGGGAAAGAGAAAATGATTTCCAAGAGATATCTCAGAGATGAGATGAATATGGTTCTTGTTTGGAAAAGGGGAGTATATGTCCCCTGAAGTACCCTCCTGTATGCACTCAGGATCTTTTGGTGTCTTTCCAGGACTTCAACAGCTCACTGAGCAAAGATCTATTATTGAACTTACAACATTGTTAACTTTTCCATCATTCCATCTAGACTGAGATCCTTCATTGTTTGTCTTTATCTCCAGGATGGTAAAGGCTTGATAAATGATTATTGATTAAATGGATGGATGACTACATCATTTCAGTGTTTTGTTTCTGGGTTTCTAGAGAATTATGACATCACTGATAAAATAAAAAACACAGAGAGAAGGGAGAGAATTTGTCAAGAGCTATGAGTTTAGTCCTAGACCTCTCCTCCCATGTCAGAGCCCCAGAAACAGAGTCATTATGAGACCTCAAAGCAGGTTTTTCAGTCAAATTTTTGGATTATTTGCAAAATCAATCATGCATTAATGTATGTATTGTATGTATGTATGAAATATAATGTATGTATGTATTTTAGTAACATATTACCCTGAGATATCTAGCTCAATCTCCGTGTCTATTGGCATTGTAACTTCTCTATTAATATTTACAGTGAAATGACATTATAGTATCAATTATGTGTGAAGAGTGAGCTGAGATTAAAACATGCATCTAAAGTTCTAAAAACTTGGGTTTCAACAGCAAAAGTGAAGAGAAAGTCATTCAGCCTCAAATGGTCTAGATTGCAGACAAAATTAAACCAAGTTGGCTCCCAACCTTCCATGTCATCTAGTTTTCTAATGTTTACATTTTCAACAAACTACTCCCAAACTGTTTTGTATGTGTGTGCTACATGTCAGGATAGATTTTTAAAAAGAATATGAAGAATGCTTATAAGAAGAAACACTTGATACTCTGTATTCAGGGCAGGTTCATTAAGTATGTTGCTAAGTCCAATTTGTATCTTTACAGTTTTATCAGCTTTGGTATCAGAGTTCTATTAAATGAACTTACAAAGTTGTGTGAGTAATGCTAAGGCACACTATATTTTTCATGGTCTGGAAGTACTGTAGCTGTGTTCACTCTGGAGCCATATGCCAATTCTGGGAAAGGAGAGAGAGAGGGAGAGTGGGAGGGAAAGGGAGAGAGAGAGAAGGAGAGGGAGAGAGAGGGAGATCTGTGCTGTGTTACAAGATGATCTGTAAGAAAAATTCACAGGCTACATTGTTTTCTGGCTTCCCACTGGAAAACACAGGCAAAAATGTAAGAGAGGGGATTGAGATAGCTTCCCATAGGGTTACTATGGGCTTCCTGTCAACATCTGGCCTTCTTTGTCCTGGGTTCTAGTAACTTCTTTTTCCCCCTTCAAGCTTAGGAGTAAGAATGATGCCTTGTGTTTCTAGTCCTAGGGCAATCCAGTCCTTGGATATTTAGTCCTTGCCACTATCCCTTGTAAACCCTGTTTTTTTAATAAACTATCTCGTCATTAAACTTGTAAATTATCCCCATTTAACTATCCCATCCCATTCCTATCAGGACACTAATCAATACAGTAGTCTTTAGAGATTGAATGTATTGGTTTTAAGAGTTTCTAAAATTTTATTCATATTTAAATTTCACTCATTGAATGTTTTGGGAGCTTTAACTTATGAGTAAAATTGTTAGCAAAATGCCCCTTTTCAGTTCATCTTGAGGAGAAAAGGGAATTATTAGAAGAATCCCAAAGGAATCTGCCAACTGAAATCTCACGTTTAACTGGTAATCAGCTAATTGTTTAGGAAAAAAATGCATCAATACTGAAGATATAGCAAAATTGAGAATAGACAATTAAATTGTAAGATATTATATTCTTAAATACAATTCAACATCATATAGAATATGATTTAATTTCTTGTATTTGTGATGTCTCCACTTTGGAATGCTCCACATTGTGGTAGTCAATCCATTTCTCTGTTCCATTCATTCCCTTGATAGCACAACCAGTCTCATGACTTTAAATATTATCTGACATTTTACTTCTGGATAGCATGGAGTGGGTACCAGAAGACCAGAATTCCACCAAGAACAACTATGAAACCAAAAAGAAAAAAAATAGAAAGAAATCAATTATCATCTGTCCAAAGCCAACAGATTGCTTCTTAAGCAACAAGAACAGAAGGTGCTAAAGCTTGGAAGAGGTAAGAGCTTCCTAGAAGTGAGCTGACTTCCTTAGCCATTTACTTTGGCCCACTTGTCAATTCTGAACAAATAAGAGGCTTAGAATTAAGCCTTTGTGTGTATAGGGGGCCATTTCTAGGGGAAAGGGAAGTTAGCAGAGATTTGGTGGAGACTTGAGGAAACTTCATGCACTGGCACTGCTTCAGTCAGTGTCTTTGATGTTCAAGATATTTTTCAAATTCAACTGCTGAATGGGGCAAGAGAACCACTACTTATGCAGAGTCTCTGAAAAGCAGAGCAGAGCTTTCAGAAGCCTCACAAGGCAAAGATTAGAGTTTGAGACCTGCCAAAGGGGAGTGAGAGGTGGGCTAGAGATAGATTGAGCCTTACTTGGGCTGTCACCCAGCCTGATGAATCACCATGCTATTGGCCTAAGCAAGGGTGAGGTGAACCCTCTCTGGAGGATATAACAATGTCTGCAGCTCCCAGAATGTGGTTTTCTTAAAAAAAAAATTATAATATCTAGCATTCAACCAAACATTGCTAAAAATGCCAAAAGAAAATAACATATCATTTTTGAAAAGAGAGAGAAAAATAAAAGGCAGCCATCAGAAACAATCCCTCACAAGATCCAGATACTGAAGTTAAGTGAAAAAGGATTTTTAAATAACTAAATTCTGTTTATACAGATCATTCTTTTTCAAATTTTTAAAATTGTTTTAATGTTTCATTTATTTTTGAGAGAGACAGAGTGCAAGCAGGGGAGCGGCAGAGAGAGAGGGAGGCACAGAACCTGAAGGAGGCTCCAGGATCCCAACCATCAGCCCAGAGTACAACAAGGGGATCGAACCCACAAACCATAAGATCATAACCTGAGCCGAAGTCCAATGCTTAATTGACTGAGCCACCCAGGTGTCCCCCTTTTTTTAAATTTTGTTAATGTTTATTTATTTTTGAGAGGGAGACAGACAGAGTGTGAGCAGGGAAGGGTCAGGGAGAGAGACACACAGAGTCAAAAGCTGGCTCCAGGTTCTGAGCTGTCAGCACATAGTCCGATGTGGGGTTTGAACTCAAACCGTGAGATCATGACTTGAGCCAAAGTTGGACACTTAACTGACTGAGCCACCCAAGCGCCCCAGATTATTCTTAAATTTGTATCGTCAGCCTGGATATCTCCCTTGGGCTCCAGACTTATATATAGAACTATCTACTTCACATCTTCAGTTACATGGCTAACACATATTTCAAACCTAACATGTAAAAAATAAAACTCCTGATTCTATCACTCAAAACTTATTTCTTTTCTAGTCATTCCCATTTCAGTAAATAGCAACTCCATCCTTCCAATTGTCCAAGCCCCAAACTGAAGTCATTCTTAAATATCTTTCTTTCATACCCCACATCAAATACATCAGAAAACTCTATTTGCTTTCTTTCAGAATATACCTATAATCCTGCCATGTTTTGCTGCTTTCATTGCTGTCGGTGTGAGCTGCAATCATCTCTTGCTTATATAAATGCAACTGCCCCCTCCTCATCTCTTGTAACTGCCCTTGCCTCAATGGACTCTTCTTATTACAGAAGCTAGAATAATAACCCGCTTGATACAGAAGTTGGATTATGTAACTCCTCTGCTCAAAAACCTCCAATGACTACCTGTATTAATGAGAAGGAGCTCCATTATGCTATAACAAACAACTCTCAAACCTCAGTACCTTAAAACAACAAAACTTATTTCTTATTCTTAGTACCTGCTTATTATAAGTGAGATGAGCAGTCTATTTCTCATCATTTTATCTTAGACACCCCAGGACCTAGGTTACTATAGGAGCCACCAACTCTAACATCATCAGGCAGAGTCCCGAGGAAAAGAAAAGGAAGGTGAAGCACACATGAGTTCTCCAGAGTAATGATGTCATTGCTGCTCACACTGCATTGGCAAGAGCCAGTCACCTGTCAATCTAAAACCTATCTGGTCTACAGCACTCTGATTATCCTCTTCCTGCATTACTTGAGCTTCTCTCATGCTATCTTATTACTCAACCGCACTCACACTACTCCAGTGACACTAGTCTGTCTGATGTTCCTCAAGCATACCACACAAGTTCCTGACTTAGGACTTGCTGTGCCTTCTGCATGGAACCATCTTCTTCCAACAATCCCCTCCCCAGAACTGTCAGGTCTTTGTTCAATGTTGCCTTCTCATAAGGCCCTTCCTTACTATTCTGTTGTAAATTTCAACTCTTCATATCTACCCCCATCACTCTCTATCCCTTTTGTCTTCTTTATTTTTTTCTAAAGGACTTACCATCATGAAATGCTATATATTTCACTTCCTTATGATCTGTCTCCCTTCATGAGAATATAAGCTTCATGAAGGCAGGGACTTTTTTTCCAGCTAATTTATTCCCAGTACCTACAGGAATGCCTGACACATAATGGGAGCTACATAAACATTTGTTGCATACATACAATGCCCCGTCTTATTCTTATAAGATTTTTAAATGTACAAACCCTTCTGATATACATCTTCTCATTTAATATTTACAACCACCTACGGAAGTACTAGCATGTGAATATACATATTAAAAAAATTGCTTTAATAAGGTGCCAAATGCTTAACTTTGGCAAGTGTAGTTTGAAGTACCCAGTAATAACCACCAAGTTTAATACAATGAAAAATGGGTAAGAGAGATGGCTCAAACCATCTACTGAAATGTAAACATTTTACTGCCTGCACATCTCTAATAAGAATTGATGTGGTGTGTCATCTGTAATTTAATCACCAGCATTACATCTTGATAGTAAACGAGGATCACTAGACTATTCCCTATAAAGTTAGATTACTACACATACAAAATATATACTGAATTTGGGTAGTATTTCAGGTGTGACATAAGATGATAAATGGAAAGAATTCAAACTTAACATAGCGCTCTTATAGCTGATGCTATCATGCCTCTAAATTTTAGTGCTTACTGTACCATATCACCTGTCCAGCCCAATCTCACCCTGAATATCTGACCACAGGAACAAATTAAACCCTGAGTTTTATTTCTGGATTTAAAATTATTTTATCTACTTAATGTATTATTTTCATTGTATTGAGGAATTTTTTTAGGATTTATGATATAATAACAGTAAAAATAATTGGTCTAAGCAATAGCAGTATAAGACCCATCACTTATTTATAATTATAGATTGGGATACATTAGTTTTTAAAATATCTCAAAAGAAATTTGTTTTGTTTTTTACCAAAAGAAGTTTTTTAAACAAGTTTTGTATGTGTATCGTGAGTAAAGGATTTTTGTTGATTTCTTAGACTCCCTGTACATAACAGAGCAACAGAATCCATCTAAATGCAGAAGCTGGACAAAAAACGAACATTTTACAAACACACACACACACACACACACACACACACACACACACCACATATTTACCAGGCTATTATGATCTTCTGAGAAGTTAATGATTTGTTTCATTGTTTTACTGTTACACAAAGCTTATTTCTCAGCTATAAAAACTAGACTTCAATATATATGACATTAAGCAGTTGGTATAAGAAGGGTCAGTGGTTTATAGACTATATAGGCCACAACTTTGTATGCAAATGAATAAATAAGAAATTAAGCAAAATATTCCTTCTTGAATCAAGTGGAAAATTAAATGATTATAAAAAGATACTGCACAATGAAAGCTTCCCCTTATGGTTCTTTTATATCTGGAATTCTGCTGCTCTAGTAAGGATTATGTGAGCATCAGGACCATGGACAGCATCTTGAGTGCCATATGAAAGCGTGTTTCCATAATAGAAATTAATAGTGGATTCTTAAAACTGCACTATAAGCAATGTTATTTGATGTTTGTTCTATTACCAAAAAATTAAAACTCAGTTATCATTAAAATCCTTCACAATGTCAGAGGATCTTGAAGTATTAACACAAGCAGTTTCTTTCTTGAAGGGATGTCAAACCACATTTTCCATGTTCCCATATGTAAGAATGATCAAATAACTACTTTTAGAGGAAGATTATTTGATTTTCAACAAAAGGAAAATCTGGGTCATCAATTGTTTGCTAATTTGGTTTTTGGAGGGAGGGGTGAAAAGAAGGGGGTCACACATCATTTCCTCTGCTTCCTTCACTACTGTTTCTTTGTAGTAACACAAAAATGTTCATATACATAAAATGATTTCAGACCACTTCTTCTCAAATTGTGCATCTATTATACTTTTTCTTACATTGATCTTATGATGCAGTCTTCTGATCTTGGTTCAAATGAAAAAAAGTGAACTTGTTCTGAACTTACAAAATCAGGCATTCTAATCACAGGTACTGGGTAGAGAAGCTGATGTTTGATAATCTTCACGGCAGAGCTAGTGGTGTTTGCTTGAGAGCAAGTTAGCATTAATGTATTTGTCCTCACACTTAATTCAAAGCATCTTACACAGACACCATTAACGGTATTTTGCTAGCACTTTCAAATGACTTCTAATGTAATTTAAATCAATTCAATTTAACAGCCATTTATTGTGCAAAGATCTGCACTTTGTGTGTTTTAGGTGATACAAAACTTGGTCCCTATCCTAAAGGATATTTTGGCCTATTGAGGAAAATGGATGTAGGCATCACTCACATTATATAATAGAGATTGCACAAAGTGTTATTTAGGGGGCTCAGCATAATTCCAGGGGAGCACAGAGGAAATGCATGGATGGATTATGATGGGGATTTAAAAAAAAGTTTCAAGAAACCAAAGACTTGAATGAAAATAGGATTTCAACAGCCACAGATATTGAGAGTAGGGAAATGAGTTAGAAGAAACAGATTCCGAGTTTGAGATATGGAATGAAGTGCAGAAACAGTAGTACACAGAATGTGGAGGAAACAAGAAGTCATCTTGTGTAGGGCACACTGGTGGGGAATATGACTATTCTGGAAATACACCAGGAGAGGTAAATTAGGCCAGACAAGGGAAAAACTTTGAACCCTCAATTACAGTTTCAGTCCTAGTCTTTAAACACTGCAGTTGCTGGTGGTTTTGAAGGACATTTTGATAAAAAGAAGCCTAGTACAGCATGATGGATGAATGGGGGAGACAGGAGAGAATTTTGATGTGGAAGCTAAAAGAGAAGTTTTGAAAGTGATTTTGACTGTAAAATATTGAGAGGGGAGCACTGCAATTTTCAGATACAAGGAATGCCAGAAGAACAGGTATACACAGGAAGATGATGACTTTAATTTCAGACTTTGTGAGTTTCAAATTGCAGCCTAACATCTCTGCAAAAACAAACATTCTAAAATAATCATCTCCAAAGAAAATAATTTATCGCCAATATTTTTTAGATGAATGTAGTTTGTTTCTTTAAAAAACAAGTTTGCACCACTTTTGGAACCTAGGCATAGAACTTACCAATTAAAAATAATTATTAGTGTTAGATAATTTTGGTAGATGCCTCTTTTAAAAATTACTGTTTTCCTTTACAAAAAAAGTGATACAAGCCCTGTTGTAAAACTTCTGAAAATTCATTGAAAAAGAAACAAAAAATTACACTTCACACCACAGATCAGAGACAATGACTGCTGACTGACTTTTTGGTTTGTGTGTTCAAATATTTGTGTGTGAGTAAATGTGTGTGTGTGTGTGTGTGTGTGTGTGTGTGTGTGTGTGTGTGATGCACATGTAAATGTATTTTAAACAAAAGTGGATTCTAGAATTTTGTGATCTGTTCTATTCACTTAACACATTATGAACATTTTTCCATGCCACTAAATGATTTTTATAGCCTATTTTTAAATAGACTTTTTAAGGGAAGTTTTAGATTTACAGAGAAGTTGAAAGAACAGAGTTCCCATATACCCTTATCCCCCCCACATATACAGTTTCCCCTATTATCATCTTGCATAAATATGGTACAGATGTTATAATTGATGGACAAATATTGATACATTATCATTAAACTAAAGTCTGCAGTTTACCCTAAATGTCCCTTTTTGTGTTATGTCTATGGATTTTGACAGATGCATAATGTCATGTATCTACCACCATAGTATCATACAGAATGGTTTCACTGTCCTAAAACTCCCCTGTGTTCCACCTTTTTATCCTTCTTTTCTTCCCCTAAATCTTTTTATTGTGTCTATAGTTTTACCTTTCCCAGAACGTCAGGGAGTTGGAAGTATGTGGGCTTTTCAAACTGGCTTCTTCCACATAACAGTATGTCTTTCCTCCATGTCTTCTCGTGGCTTAATAATTCATTTTCTTTTTATCACTGAATAATATTCCATTGTATGGATGCACCACTGTTTACTCATTCACCTATTTAAACACATCTTGGTTAACTCCAATTTTTGGCAATTGTTAAATAAAGCTGCTATGAACATTTGTATACAAGTTTTGGTGTGGACATCTTTTCAATTCATTTGGGAAAATACCTCAAAGTGTGATTGCAATAGAATATGATAAGACTATGTTTAACTTTGTAGGAAACTGCCAAACTGTCTTCCATAGTTGCTATACCATTTTGCAGTCCTACCAGCAATAATTGAGAGTTCCTGTAGCTTTACATCCTCATCAGCACTTGGAATTGTCAGTGCTTTTAGGTTTTAGGGATTCCATACAATATGTAGTTGTATTTCATTGTTGTTTTAATTTGTATTTCCTTGTAACATACAACGTGAAGCATCTTTTCATACGCTTATTTGCCAGCTATATATCTTATTGGATGAGGTGCACGTTCAGATTCTTTGTTTAGTTTTTAATTGGGTTGTTTATTCTCTTATTGTTGAGTTTTAATGGTTCTTTGTATAATTTGGATACAAGTCCTTTATCAGATGTGTGTTCTGCAAATATTGTCTCCCACTCTATGTCTTGTCTTCTCATTCTCTTAACATTGTCTTTCACACAGCAGAAGTTTTTAGCTTTAATGAAATCCAACTCATCATTTTTTTTTCCCATGGATTGTGCCTTTCGAATTGTATCTAAAAACTTATTGCCAAACTCAAGGTCACCTAGATTTTCTCATTTTTTAACGGTTCCATAATATTCTAGAACTAATATCAATCTTCCATTTTGGGTCATATAAATTGTTTCCAATTTTCCATTGTTATAGACAACACTGTGACAAATATCTTTTTAGCTATATTTTTTAGCAAACCCATAATTATTTCTTTAAAATTAATCCCTAGAAGTAGAATTACTGAATGTAGCAGAAACTGAAGTTGGCTCATCGATATCTAATCCAACCTCTTTCCTGAATGCCTTCTTATACTGGAAAAGTTGAAAAAGCTATAACTTAGTTACTGGAACCCAAGTCAGCTAGAAGTCTGGATGTCATCCAGATTCTGCTATGAGTTCTTGAATTCAGAACTAGGAGAGAAAATGGGCTTGAGGCATCCACTAGTAAATCACTAGTGACAGCATGAAAGTGACAAGATTCTGGAACTAACTCCAAGAGCAACATCCTCCCATTTTGACCTATCAGGGCAGTGGCTTGCCCTTACTGACCAGATTTACAGTGTGTCTTGAGAGTTATTCCTGAAAGTCCAACCTCAAGTCTCTTTAATTGTCACCAATGCAATTGGTATTTAATTGTCTAATAACCTGATTATTAGAATAAAAGTTTAGCAAGGGGGCAAGGAATCAAGGAAATATTAACCAAAATAAATGATGCTAATTTCCACTTGATAGAGATCTAAATAATGATAACAATTATATTAGCTCAGGTATAAACTAATGGATAAACTCCACAACATGGGCTAAACTTTTTCTTGTGGGTATTTTGACAACATACATTAAAAGACTTAAACCAAAGAATCTTTTACCCAAGAATTCCACTTATGGACATTTGAATTCTATAAAACTTAAAGATGTGCACAAATAAGTTTGTTCAGGGATACTGATTATGATAATACTTATAAGAAAAAAAAGGTACAGCTAACAAAAATGATTTAAAAAATCTGATAACAATGTGTTGGACATTCTTGGGGGTTTATTGAGCAGCCATTCTGTCCTTCTTCCATGCTTTGATTCAGGAACGGGGCAGCCAAAGACTTCTATGAGGATGGGTCCTCTCTAGTTAGGATTTGTAAAGCCTGTCAGAATGATGCCATTTCTATTGAGTAATTTTGAATAAGCATGTGACAGATTTCTGGCCAATGAAACATGAGAGCAAGTCTGCCTTTGACAAAGTTTCCATCGCTCTTATAAAAACCATTAGTCAGAGATTGTCTGTTTTCTTCTAGTTGGCATTGATGGGTCTGCATGCAATGTCTGGAACCGGGCCAGCGTCTTGGAACCATGAAAGCATCTAGCCTAGCACAACAAGCCCATATGCTGAGAATAGAAGAACAGGGAAATGGAAGGAACTTTGATGCTGCTATTGAGTTGCTGGATTAATCCACTTTAAAACCAGTCCACAAGACCCCTTCGTATGTGAAATAAGAAGTATCCTTATTATCAAGGCCACTTTTGATTGGCTTTTCTGTTTGACCTAGAGTCAAAAGTAAACTAACTGAAACAAATGTTTACATAAGTTATAGTATAACCATTTTAAAAAGTATGCACGCATTAAAATCTGTTTCAAAGTTCTTTAACAACGTATCTTTTTAATATCTTTATGATATATTGTTAACAATTCTTTTAAAAGTTCCTTTTGAAGCATGTTAAGTAACCTTTACAATTTCATCCTTATTTTATGGATGAAAACACTAAGATTGACAGAAGATAACGTATTTGCTTGGATTCAGACCACTACTAAATAGTAGGTTGAGGATTTGACCTCTGGCAGTGTGTCCCCGACTTCCCATTCATAACATCTGGGCATCACTGTCTTGCACCATACTATATATCTTTAAAAGTAGGTGTGGCATGATCCTGACTCTCTTTGTTTTATAGATATTACACATTTATAGATGTACGCATAGGCATGGAGGGAAGGCTTGAAGCAAACACACTTAAATTTGAAAAGTAGCTACCTATGTATGGGTATTGGGATTGTGGATGATTCTCATTTGATTCTTTGTGCTTTGCTTTATTCTTCCAGATGTTCTACAATATATAGATATAACTTTTATATTAAATAATAAGTCAAATGGCATGTTATCTAAAAAAATGTGAATGTCAGATGGAAGGTTCATACTTAAGAGAAAAAGACATTTTGAATAAAGTTAGCTTTTAATATCTTTGAAATGAATGGTTTTAAAAATTATTACATAAAACATAAAATTAAACTCAAGACTTGCCAAAAATATATTCACAAATTGAGAATAATTATATCTGAAAATTAGAAAGATGGGCAAGATACACTGTAAATTTCCAAATATCAAAATACATATTTTTATTGAGACATAATTGACATATAACATGGTGTAAATTTAAGATATGCAATGTGCTGATTGGATACATTTATATATTGTAATATGATTACCATGGTAGCATTGGCTAACACCTCTTTCACATCCCATAATTATCATTTCTTTTTTGTGGTAAGAATATTTAAGATCTAGTTTCTTAGCAACTTTGAAGTATGTAATGCAGTATTGTTGACTATAATCACAAACATTCTGCATTAGATCTCCAGAACATACTCATCATACATAACTGCAAGTTTGTACCCTTTGACCAATATCTCCTCAATTCCCCCCATATCCACCCCTACCATCCCCTGATGACTATCATTCTACTCTATGAGTTTTGCTTTAAAAACAGATTCCACACACAAGTGATATCATACAGTATTTGTCTTTCTCTGTCTGACTTACCTTACTTTGTATAATGACCCCAATGTCCATCCATGTTGTCACAATTGACAAGCTTTCCTTCTTTCTTATAGCTCAATACTATCCCATGGTGCATATATATCACATCTTCCTCATCTATTCATCTACTGGTGGACATTTAGGTTGTTTCCATATCTTGGCTATTGTGAATAATGCTACAGTAAACGTGGGAGTGCAGATATCTTTTTGAGATTGTGATTCTGCTTCCCTTGAGTATATACCCAGAGGTGAAATTGCTGGATCACACGGTAATTCTATTTCTGTTTTTTGAGGAACCTCTGTACTGTTTCCCATAGTGGCTACACAAATTTACATTGCCATCATCAGTGCACAAAGGGCTCCCTTTTCTCCACCTCCTCATCAACACTTCTGTCTTTTATAATCATAGCCATTCTAACAGGTATATGTGTAACAGGAATATATATATATATATATATTCTAACAGGTATATAGTTTTGGATATAACACCAAAAGCACATATAATAAAAGCAAAAATCAACAAATGTGACTCCATTGAAAGAAGTATACATTTTCATCATAGTTTTTATAGGCTTGTTTCTTCTTGATGAAGACTCTTTGGAAAAACTTTGATATGCTTATATCTCTAAGACAGCAAATTTAACTTGGGAAAGTCTTTGGAAATAATGGTCACCACCTGAATTACAGTGATGCTTATATTTTCATAACAAAATGTCTACTTTAAAAGCTATAACTTACCGTAACAGTTATAATAGCCAACACTCAGATGGTGCTTACTATGTGTTGAGTACTATCCTAAAGTTTTCCATGTATTAATTCATCTAATACTCTCAACAACTCTATCAGATTGGTACTATTATTTTCCCCACTCTATAGGAAACTGAGGCACAGAAAGGTTCAGTAACTTGACTGATGTCACTAGCCTAGTAAACAAAATACCAGGTTTTGAATCTAGGAATTCTAGACCCATAGTTCCTCACTGTCACTACTACATGTTTTTTGTCTTCTATTAAATGAACTTATTTGACTTCAGAACTCAAATGGCTACTCTTCATAATCATCTAGGTTCACTTAGCAACCTCTAAGTAGTCTTTTTTGTTTTTAAAAAGAGTTATGAACAAAGGACTGAAAATAACAAATATGAAAGAAATCTGTAAGTAACTTCAGATTTACATGATGTGCTGACTATCAAGGGGTCAAATTAGATACTAAAAATTCAGTGTCCCTAGAATACTAAAATGCTATCTTAAAACAAATGTAGATTTTTTATTTACAAGTCATGTGTGAAGAGTCTATTTTAAAAAGCAGTACTGTATTACTTACGTATATCACTTTTTTCAGAAATTAATTTCAGAGACCAGCCACAGACAAGCAGAGGAATGAAATATATATATTAAATGTATTCGTTAGACATATATATATATTTGATACATACATTAGATACATATTTACATGTTTTTTTTCTTCTTCTGCTCCAACAAAAACTATGTGTGTAATATTCCCTTGCACTCTGGGATAAGCACACACTGAAATACACAAAGAGCTGCAATCTGAATGTTGCTTTCTGGATTAGCCTCTCAGCTCTTTAACCCGAGCTGTAAATTTAGATGTCTTTGTTCAGTCGGCTTTTTGGTTCAGCACACACAGACTGGCCAAGCCAAGGCTGCTGAAGGCGCTTTCTCCGCCCCTCTGAGAGCTGCAGGACTGATTCCGTATGCTCCAAGCCAGAGGTAATGTAATGTCCAGAGCTTTATTCACTGAGTCAGTCAACCATCCTTTCAGCCTTTGACTTTCTGGCCGCTGCTAATCTGTAGACCTCACAGAAGTCTCCAGACAAGGGAGATGTCGAACACGTGCTCCAGCGGAAGCAAAAAGGCTGCTGTGCGTGCAGCCAGGCAAAGACCTAGACTTCTCATTTATACCAGCCGTACTCCTTGGGCGCAGGACCATCTCAACTGCAGCATTGACTATAAAAGTCAGAAATGACCCCTATTCCATTAAAAATTGCAAATAAAACACTTTTATAACTCTTCCCTAATGCTTCAAACAGGCAATTGTCCCAGAGTACAAATATTTTCCAATCCCTAATAAATGTAACCTTTTTTTCTTTTCTTTTGCTCAAGGGGACAAGCATATGCACATACAACCACTTCAAAGAATTGACTTTATTCTTTTTTTTTTTAACGTAGTTTCAAACTGTTAAATTGTTCAATTTAAGGTATAAATACAGTGTGTGTGATGATCCTACTGCACTCTTTTCCCCAGATTTATTTGTTGTCCAAAAAAGTATATGAAAATATTTGTGTATTCATTATCCTTCAGAAATACAGAGAATTCCAGAAACAAAAAAGAATTTTTGACCTTTTTACTCTCCTTGATACTGATTAGGCTCTTTAACAATACACCCTAGAACATTATCTTCAAAAAATATATGTAAAGTATTGCAATAATTTTACATAGTGACAGTAACTACATTTACGTAGTAAACATTTTATAATGTATATAATTGCCAAATCTCTATGTTATACACCTGACACATATAATATTGCATTCCAACTATACTTCCATTAAAAGTAAAAATTTTAGGGGCGCCTGGGTGGCTCAGTCGGTTGAGCGTCCGACTTTAGCTCAGGTCACGATCTCGCACTCCGTGAGTTCGGGCCCTGCGTCGGGCTCTGGGCTGATGGCTCAGAGCCTGGAGCCTGCTTCAGATTCTGTGTCTCCCTCTCTCTTTACCCCTTCCCCGTTCATGCTCTGTCTCTCTCTGTCTCAAAAATAAATAAAACGTTAAAAAAAAAAGTAAAAAAAAAAAAGTAAAAATTTTACATACATGACATTTAAGCCACTATATCTGGTATATTCCCCAAAATGTAATCATTTAAGGAAAAAGAAATCACCATTGCTTGCATATCCTAGTTTAGAACTTAGAATCTTTAGTCAGAAAAACAGTTTGATTCAACAAATGTCTATTTGGCACTAATGCTGAAAAAGGAAAAGAATTTATGACACAGCCCCTGCCTTCATTAACTCACAGACTCAGTGGTAAGATAAGACACAGATAACAATGTGAGACAAAAGGACAATAAAAGTCAGGCTTAAAATGGGAAGGCTATGGTGACAATTTCTATAAGTAAATCTCTTCGTCTGTAGAATAAATGAAGAAAGGTCAATCTACAAACTGAATACCCCGGGAAAATCTGCTTTCTAGCTATACCTCGACTACACGGATGTTCACCCTGTGTGAAGAAAGCAGTGTGGGAATTAAGTCACCACCATCTTTTGCCAACAGGGGAGCCTCTAGAACAGTTCTTGCAATAGAACTGTCTGTGATGATGGAAGTTCTATATCTGTTCCGCACCGTCCCATACAGATCACCATAGCCACCTGTGGCCACTGAGCACTTCAAATGTACAATCATAACTGGAGAACTGGATTTTAACTTTATTTTACTTTAATTACATTTCTGATTTAAATAACCACATTTGGCTGGCGGCTATCACATTGGACAGTACAGGTCCACCAGATGTGTTCAGTATCACTTGACCGCAAAATAGTACTGGGGCTCTAGTGCTAGAAAGTTGACAACACTGGAAGATGCTTTGCCTACGAAACGGGGCTAAGGTTTCTCAGAATATAGTCTCAGGACACCTGGGTGGCTCTGTCGGTTAAGCGTCTGACTTCGGCTCAGGTTATGATCTCATGGTTAGTGAGTTCCAGCCTGGCATTGGGCTCTGTGCTGACAGCTCAGAGCCTGGAGCCTGCTCCGGATTCTGTGTCTCCCTCTCTCTCTCTGCCCCTCCCCCGCTCACAGTCTGTCTCTCTCTCTTCTTCAAAAATAAATAAACATTTAAAAAAAAATTTTTTTTAAAAAGAATATAGTCTCATACTTGCTCCTTATCAAGTACCTCTGTAGTGTATTCTCTTGATTGATGTTCCTGTGCCTCGAAAGCAGAATGGTAAGTGTTACTTTTCTATTTTCCAGGTGGGAAACGGTAAAGAAAACTAGCTAATACTTGAACTTTTTCCACAAGTACGAATGATTTCATAGGTTCTTCGTTGAAGAAAATAAAACATTCTTATGTAAAACACATCAAGAAGATGAGACTATGCAATGTGGTTACAATCCTTTGCACTTGAGAAAATGTTTTCTTCCAAACCGGAACTATACTGAATATTTCTGCCATAAGAATATAGAAATTTTTAAATAAAAGGATTTGGGACGCCTGGGTGGCTCAGGCCTCGGTTAAGTGTCCCGCTTGGGCTCAGGGCAAGATCTTACCGTTGGTGTGTTTGAGCCGGGCGTCGGGCTCTGCGCAGCTCAGAGCCTGGGGCCTGCTTCAGATTCTGTGTCTGCCCCTCTCTCTGCCCCTCCCCCGCTCACGCTCTGTGTCTCTCCCAAAAACGAATACACATGAAAAAATGAAATAATAAAAGGATTTATTAGCACATTACAGATGACTCTGGCGAGGGCCTCGGGCATTTAGGGCAAATTGGTGGCAAAGATACTTGAGCCTGATGCAATCAGAGTGGTGCTTGCACAGGTCTTCCCGTCCAAAGTATTGTTCTAGGCCTTGTAGGTAAAGCTGGGGAGCGCGACCCCCGAAGGCTGGAAGAAAGACAAAATGCTGTGAATCTGTGCCCTCACTGTGAAATGCTTTCCTAGACGCCCGCCCTAATGAACCAGGCCGGACAGCGGAGGCGTTCTCGGCTCCTGCACGCACGGCGGACACTGTTAATGAATTGTGCCATTCTTGCCCAGGGACCGTCTCCACACGGGGCCCCACTCACAGTCGGGATCGGCACTTGAGCTGGAACCGCTTTTCCGACTCCTGTGCTGCTGTTGCGTACCTTGCACTCTCTGAAGTGTGCCGTGAAAGTGCGACACCAGCTGCAAGGTCTCATTAGGTGTTAAATTGTGGGTGAAAAGCTCCCTGGAGAATCCGTACACTTGATCAAAAAACTTCAAAAGCAAAGTCGTATTGGTGCTTTCTACAAATTGTTTCCAAGAAGGCACCCCACCTAAGCTCCAGAAACAGCAGGAATTATGAGTTGGATCAAGGAACCTGTAACCAATGGGGGGGGGGGGGGGGGGGAAATCTATAAAGTGAGGTTTTTAGGAAACACAGCTTTTTTAGTAAAACAGAAATGTTCTTTCTCTTAAGTCTCTGGTGCCTATAAGCTTGGGGAACTTCAAGGTGATATTACTATAACAATTTTTGTACAGTAGAAATTATAATTGAAATTTGCTACTACGAAGATAACTAAAACTCAATCATTTTACACTCTCCCATACATGCCTGAGGATACTTGGGTGTAAATAGATTTCTTGGAAGCAGCCACTGACTATGGTTAAATTACATCTTACCAAGTAAATTCATTGGTTTTTTAATTACTCTGCTGATGTCCACATGCTGTCTCCACCATCTCAAACTAAAATGATATCGATTCGATTCCTAACTCTGATACACCAAGAAGAAAAAAGCAGAGATTTTTTTTTTTTTTTTTTGGTCTCCACTTTCAAATAAGAGCTAATTATTAAAAGTACAGGTATATATTTATTTTTTAAGAATCCTGTCTTTGGGGCACCTGGGTGGATCAGTCGGTAAGCGTCAGCCTCTTGATTTCAGCTCAGGTCATGATCTCATGGTTCTTAGGATGAAGTCCTGCATCGGGCTCTATGCTTGCGGACCCTGATTGAGATTCTCTCTCTCCCTATCTCTCTGCCCCTCCCTGCTTGTTTACTCAAGCGTGCACTCCCTTTCTCTCTCTCCCTCTCTCTCTCTCTCTCTCTTCCTCTCTCTCAAAATAAATAAATAAACTTCTAAAAATAAATAAAAACCTGTCTTTACTGTAAGTTGTCACCATTTGATATTTGCTTTAGATGGTTCTCTTTGTGGACAAGCATTTGAGTATGGTTCACGTGATCACTGTCCTCCACAGAATTTTCACAGAAACAAGAAGTTCAATGTCCAGGGGAGACAGCAGAAACGGAATGTTTGGGGAAAGAAAACATTCTTAGGTAGAAGTACCAGGGTACAGAACCATATTAGGAAATAGAACGGAGGGGAAAGGGAGCTGTCCTCATGTGGTATGGAATAATTTAAAATTTTGCAGCGATTTAAGCACAATTAAGACAGTTGCTTTTCCTTAAAATAAGAAGTCATTTTATCTCAGGTTGACAGTATTGATAATAAAATGCTATTTTCTTTTGGAGTTCACCCTGTAACTACTGTTCCCTTGCTTGTCAGAAGCCCTTTGAAATTGTTTCTGATCATCTCTGCTGAGAACTTCATTTCCTTTTGGTGGCCTAGTTAGTCATGATGTTGCAACATGCTGGTAAGGCAAAATGGGGAATCGGAGGCAACTAATCACATAATTAGAGCCAAAAACCTCAGGTAATTCAGGTCAACGAGAGTTCTGGGCGTCAGTTATCCAGACAGTTATCTCAATCCTTTACTTCAATAGAGTGACCCTATTCTTTAATTACCCTTAATTAATAATGGTGTCAGATCTATTCGTTACAACCTTTTAATTTGCCACTATATGTTATGTATCATTCTAACTATTGGGGTTCCAGTTTTTTAAAAGCCAAATTCTTGAATACTTACCATCATGATTTCACATAATTGAACAATAAATAATTTTATGTCAACTAATTGCCTGTTTATTGCCTGAGTCTTACGCATAATGAAGCAGAGTCCCCTAGAAAGAACTACAGCCAGCTTAATACTCAGGGGTCACGTTCTTGTTGCACGGCTATTAACAAGTTGGGTTCCAAACTAAGCTTTTTTCTTTCTCATTATGGCATAGAAGTCCCTTCACAGTCTGGCCCTGGTCTACCTCACACACCCCACCTCCCACAGCCCCCTGTCCTCTGACAATCTGAAGCCTTGAAAATCCTTCGCAAGAAGCTTCTCCCTATTTTCTAAACAGCTCATGCTCATGTCTAACTCTATGCTTCAGCATGTGTCTTCCCCTCAACTTGGACCGTCCTCCTCATGGTAACCTTGTACGGGTGCTTTGACATGGATACGTCTGTGAATCTCCCCTTTTCTGCACCCTTAGCACTTTATCCATATCTCTGCCCGCTGCTTTACCACACTTACTGTTTAAGTAATTAAGTCTCTCCCCTCCGCTCCCCTGTGAGCCCTTTAAAGGACACCAAGCCTGTCGCAAACTTTGAGGAAATATTTAACGAGGAAGACTAGGATGAAAAGATTCTCTAAGGACGGTGGAATACAATTCCTTAAGGAATAGTGAGGAACTGAGCTATTCAGCATTTTAGGGTTCTCAGATTTGCCTAATGCAGAACATAGGCTATCTCCTGAATCCCTGGGCTTTGTGGTGAAGATATTTCCTTCAGCTTCCCAGTTGGAGCTTAACTACAAAACTTTCTGGCAGCCTATATTGTTCGTGCACAGACACAGCAAACTGAAAAATGACATTAAGGAATCCAGACATGTTTAGAATGAGCATTACTTAAGCAAAAGGGGGAGGAGGCAAGATTTGAGCTCTAAAGAATAAAACCTTGACCCCAAACTATTTGTCTGACATAGACCTAATGCTTTGTGTCAGAGGTGACTACAAACTAGATCAGATGAAATAGTTTCTGTCCTTCTTCGGTTCCTGCGATCACATTAAGAATCTAGAGTGCTTGTAACTAAGATTCTTCTCCACTCCAGTGCTGCTATGAGACTTTATACAAGCTGTTGTTTTTTCTACAATTTTTATAGAATTTACTTAAAAGCGTGGTAGCAGGGGAAATACATATCCTACTAATCACATTTTTGTGATTTTATTGTGATATGAAGTATATGTGTGCGTGATGCAGATGGTTCTATTTTCTATGGCACCAATATACGCGGACTATATCGGAAGATACTTTGAATGTACGTAAATTTCATTGTATTCCTTATTATTTCCTGCTACATGGAACTAAGGAATGCACATAATTATGCAGGACACTTCCAAAACTGAATTATGACTCACTTAACTAGCCTTTCGCTGATATCAATTAAAAATGAATCGCAAAAGTATAAAGATTGCACGGGAAGTTTGGGTGCTATTGTAATTAATATGTTACTTCCTCTCTATACTTGTGGTTCAGTTTTTATTCATTATTTTCTCTTTTCTTCACACTTCCTCTCAGTAAGACAAGTTCTAAAATCCTAAGTGGTGTATGAGCTATTACATAATTGTCCTTTTATGCCTGCATAGACACTACCCTCTAATACATTCCTTTGTGAAGTAATTTGGGTTACCTTGGATGTGAAAGACAGTTCAATTGTAGCACATTCCACTGTGTAGCCAAAGGCCCAGGAAAAAATACAGAGTCCTGGAATGGTCCCTGCAGCAAATTAAACTTCAACAATCTTTTATGAAGTGTTGAAGGTTTCCAGCCAGCTAGATGATTTTGGCAAAGATCAGCATGACTCGATTGGAAAAATAGTGTAAAATATTATTTAGGCTATTACAGAGTTAGGGTGTTTCTGATGTGACAAATTTTAGTATTTCATTGGTATTTCAGATATCTATCTAACCCCAACACTTGGTAGCTTAACACCAGAATGATTTATCATTTCTCATCATTCTGTGGGTTGATTGGGCAGTTCTGCTGTCTTGGCTGAGCTCACT
Organism: Panthera leo; assembly: GCF_018350215.1. NCBI lineage: Eukaryota > Metazoa > Chordata > Mammalia > Carnivora > Felidae > Panthera > Panthera leo. Next base: position 88,293,500 of record NC_056683.1, read on the forward strand.
TGTGCAGTTACAGTTGGTCTGTGTTGGAAATTCCCAAGTAGCCTCACTCCCATGTCAGACAGTGCTGACTGTTGGCGGGATGACCAGAACTCTGTCACTGTATGATCTTTAATTCCGGGGTTCTACACAGCCTGGTGGTCCCAGCGTTCTAAGGAGGTGAGGACGAATCTTCAAAATATCTCTGGGAATCTTGCAGTTGTAACTTCTGCTGCATTCTATCCATCAAAGCAAGTCAAGGTGAGCCCAGATTCACCAGGGTGGAGAAATAGACTGTACCTCTCAACAGTAGGAGCAGCAGCATTGCATTATGAAAAAGCATTGACACAGGGTGGCGTGTGTCATTAGAGGCCATTATTCTGACGATCTACTATGACAGAAATTTCAAAAAGGGAATCGATCTTTATTGTATTAGGTAAGAATAGCACCTGCTCTGCCTGTCTAAACAGGAATGTTCGTTTCGATTAAAAAAAAAAACTGGTATGAAACAGGATGTTAAATTTTATGTCTATGTTTTTGCCTGCCATTTTCTGAAATTCATATTTAAACCACGTTACTTAAGATTGTGTCCAACGTGTTGGATTAGTTCCACCTACACTGAAAAGAACACAAGACAGCATGAAATGATACCTTATCCCATGAGTTACAGAAAGCCACCCCACTAAACAAAAATACTCAGATGGCATTGGCCTTAGATCATGGCAGAGGACATGATGTCTGGAGACATTTCACCATAGAGAAGCAACCGAAATTCAATGTTTTAATGATTTTTTTCTAAATAACATTTATAGGCACACTTAAGAGGATGGATTTTTAATAAATTGTGCTGAAATGTCTAGTGAGGAGCCTTAAAATGATAGATGAGAGTTGCCATTTTTGTGCCCACCTGTAAAGTCAACAATGACATGTATCATGACCTGACAATAATCTTTAAAAGAATGAACTGAGAGGAGTACCTGGGTGGCTCAGTCAGTTAAGCGTCTGACTTCGGCTCAGGCATGATCTCACGGTTTGTGAGTTTGAGCCCCACGTTGGGCTCTGTGCTGTCAGCTGGGAGTCTGGAGCCTGCTTCGGATTCTGTGCCTCCCTCTCTCTGCCCCTCCCCTGCTTGCACTCTGTTTCTCTCTGTCAAAAATAAAATAAACATTAAAAAAAATTAAAAAGATGAACTGACCGAATTTCTACAATGTCTTCCAGAAACAACCAAGCTTTATCTAAGTAAAAAGTAACTGATCACACTTCTGTACAGAGCACACAGTAACATGTTTTAGAAAAGGTCAATTAAAATAAAACCATATCTATAACGTCTTCTAAAGTACATGGCTTTTCAAATATAACATATAGTACTTAAGCAAACAATACTGCATTTCACATGATCTAATTGCAAGTCATTTTAAAATAGGCTAATACTAGTCTATTAATTTAAAAGCATTAAATATAGTTTTAAATAGATTTCTCAACTTTGAAAAAGTAGAAAAAAACTAATTCTAATTAATCACAAGAAATGTCCTTTAACTCTGGTGACATGATAGGAGAGAGGTTGTTAATGACTAGCATTTAGATTTGTATTTGATTTGCCTTGTTTTCAATTTTCTTTGTGTCAAATGTCAAGTAACTATAAATGCCAGATCACCAACTAAAATAAAAATTTCACTTTCTAATCATTCAATTATTCAGTCAACCAATCTTCATTGGGTGCCAGTGTTGCAGAACCCCATGCTCAGAAGCATAGGATGAGGCAATGATGACCATAATCGTGCCAGAGTTTGGCTCTGGGCAACTCACAGCTGTATTATGCTTAAACATGTTCACTAACATTTTTTTAATCAATACCAAAGTTCAGCTGAGAAATTTAACTGTGCTGAATTGTAAACCTAAATTCAGTTGCCGTTTTCCTCTTATAACCCTGCACTCTCAAAGCTCAATTTCCTATGCTTGATTTTTTTCCATTTTCTTTCCTAAAAGTTAAATCTTAGAGGAAAGTTCAGGTCTGAAATCTGGTCATAATCATTCAGATTAGTGACCTACTGTGCCATTTTTTAAAAATTACCAATGCAGAACTCATGGAGCAGCTTTGCAAATCATTTTCTATCATGAAAGGCTTAAAGTCTAGTTCCAGAAAAAAAAAAATTAAAAGAAGTTTTATACAAACACATCTGATGTTACTGGCCACCACTCTATTCTGCCACCCCAGAAATATCACCATGATACCCACATTGAGTAGTGGTGAGGGCTGGGGCAGTAAACCACCCAGAATCCCTTCACAAGGTCCTTGTAGGGTTTTTCTAAGGCTAGGAATAAAATCCATGTACACAGAACAACATTTTTATCTCTGTGAGGTTAAATGGCCTATCCGGGGGAAATGTGCCTTAATACCATGATTAGTCAGCCAACACCAAAAAAAAATATACCATTTAATAAGGGCTTGGTCATTGTTTTTAATTAGGTAAAGCAGATTTATGAAGCATGAGTGCTATACAAAGACCAAGTGGTGGGTTGGGGAACATGACTTGATGTTAAGGACACTGAAAGACTTATTTAACCAAAGAACACAAAATGTTCACCAAAAAAGGGGAAGAGAGATTATTACCAAGGTCAGGCAGAGGATGCTACCCTTCTTTTGTATACACTAAATAGTTGGCAGAACTGCAGAAATTCTAACTTTCAGGACGTGAGGCCAAGGAAAGTAAAACTCCAGCTAGTCTTAAAGAAGGCAAAACAAAAGAGAAGTCTTAGCCAGCTGAAGCCAGAGCAAGATACCAGACTATGGGAGAGGCACAGAGAGTGATAAAGGAGTGATCCCGAAGGTAAACATCCATATTTCACTAAAGTCAGCCCTCTGAGCCCAAAGGATGGGTCTTTCCCCCTGCAGCCCTGAAATTCTCTCCAGCTCTCAAGATCTGCAGGCTTCACCTGCAATATGACTCCAATGGCTCCCAATTTGCTTTGCCACAGAGGCTCATTTTTAGCCCTCTCCAGATCGGCAGCAACAGGAGTCAGAGCTTGTCATTCAATTTATAACTCTTCTAGCTAGTTCCATGTCAGGGCACTAAATCAGGTTTTTCTATGTTCATTTGCTGTGATCCTTGAGCTCCAGCCTAGTTGGTCTCCCCGATGCCTGTGAACACATTGTATTCATTCCCTTTACCGGGCCTCTTCTCAGCTTTGTCTCCCTTGATCCCAATGCAGCCTTTCCTTTAAAGTCTAGATCAAGAACCATCCGTCCCCTAAAGCCTTCCCCAACTATCCAGACTATTATGCTTTCCCTCCCTACTCTGAGCTCACTGCTTTTAGAGTCATACCATTAACTCTTAAATTGCTTCCTAACTCCTAGTCTTATCTTCTATTACTGTAATTTCGGAGGCATGGGGCCATGACTTGTCCCTTTTCAATACCTACACCATAGGTACCTATACCATACCATACCTTAACATATGTCTACACACTAAGAAGTTATTTATTAGACATTTATTGTTTGATGGAATGACTCCTCCTATATTTCAATTCCAAATTTCTCTTTAAAGAAATTTAATGATCAGAGTCAGACTTATTTTCCACCTATGTATACATAAACAGCTCATCACAAACTTTAGTAATAATAGAATGTGGCCCTGAAAGTTTTCATATTACCACCTAAATAAACGTGTATGCACATACGTACCTATGTGCTCCAAAAGGTTAAGGCTCAACGGGAGTTTTTTTATAGTTCACTAATTGTTATACTGAATCCTTTTATCCAAATTGTTAGTGCCCTGCTTAGTCAATTGAAACATATTGCTTTGATATCAAAGCTGCAACCCAGGCCTTTATTTCTGGTGTATATTCTATTCAGAAATGCAAGTCCTTCTACACAGGACAGTGAGAATTGTCTTAGAGATCTTTGCCATTCACTGTGCCACATGCTCAAGAACAGAAATAACAAATTTGGTCCAGTGACTATATATAAAAAACTTTGTAATAAAATACACTAGTCAAGGGCATACGGTTAGGAATCAGAGTTATATGATTTCCTTGGTAATAGATCTGACTTTGATTTTGAACTGAGCATCGCATCCGCATTCACAAATACTATTACTTTTAAGAAAGAGGAAGCTACTGAGGAAAATAGGAAAGGAGGAGGAATTAACTAGAATAGCCAGATAACTGTCGATCAAGGGTAAGTCATGTTTCAGTAAACTAAGTTTTTAGTCTAAAAATAAGCTGTGGCACCTTACAGTGAGACTAAATCATGAGCTATCTGATGAGTGTCACAGTGAGAATACGGTTCAGAGGTAAAGTTTTTTTTTTTCAATTACATAATAAAAATAAAAAGTGAGTTCATTTAACTTAACTTATAGTACATGCACTATCTCCTTACTTTTAGAGGTGCTACCCATTCAAGTACTCTCAGCTTCTCCTGCTACTCACAGTTTGGGTCTATAAAAAAAATCAGACCATACAAGGATGGCTCAGCTTATCCGACCACTTTCCAGTTAATTTACCATTATATTATTTGTAAGACTCCACCCACACCACTAATTGGGTATCATGCAACTAATCAAGGATGATCATTAAGCAAGTCAGAAAATAACTATGTTGTAGAATCACTGATATTATCATATTATATATAGAAAACCTCAAAGTTTCCTTACAAACCCAAATTCTTTAATCACCATCTATAAGAGGACAAGGCTTATTCAAATACTCAATTGTTCATTAAGCATACTGCCTCATTTTTTAAAAATCTACTGTAATTTCTTCTTTTAAGTCCTGGGAAACAGCGCAGGCAGACCTAGCAAGTAAGTAAACAGACTCACAAACACGAAGAATGAGTTCCTATGAAACGCTCGGGGAAACAAAAGGTGAGACATGAATGGAATTTGAAAGGAAACAAAAAGCCAGAGAAAAAGTCAAAGTACATAAGACAGTGAGTTCTTCCAAAATTGAGAGAGTAACTTGTCTGGGGCATTTTCATCCCCCCTGAAGAGAAAAGAGCAATGGCCTAGGGAGATTAAGGGTAGGGAAGCTGCAACAGCAGGAATTAGTGATAAGGAAGAAATGCAGATTTCAACAGTGAAAGTGTCAAAGTAAGGAGGCATTCTATCATCCTTCTTAAGCAAATGTTTCTTTCTTCCTTTATACATTCTTATTTGTAAACGTAAGGCCAGGAATGGTACCAAGGTTTCCAACCTTGGATGTGGCGTTGTTAGTACCCATCTTCAGGGAGAACTAACCCCCGAGTCCTTCCCTCACAAATGTACATGGACCTCAGGGAAGACAGGCATGCATATATCTAACCCCTGTATGTTCAGGAAGAAACGTTTGTTTCTCTCACCGACATCATTCCTGATTTGAAGTTCCTCCTAAAGTTTACCAATGCTTTTGAAACCAGGTTATCACACTTCTTTGCTCATGTTTTACATTTTTTTCCAGGGGCATTGATAATAAAAGTCACAGGGGAAAAATATGGTTCATAAAGAAATATTTTAAAATAGTGTGGATGGCTCAGTGTATGTAGTTTGTGGATATGAGTTAAAAAAAAAATAAAGAAAACACTATGCCATTTCATAAGAACACATCAGGAGCCCAGTCCTGATATAAGCTATGGCATTCTGAAATAAGTCAATAAATAAAAAGGCAATGGCATTTTTAACCACGTATGCTAACTAGGTCATCTAATAATGATGACATGATTCCAGTCATGCAAGGGTATCATCTACTCATTATGATTCAAGTTATGGTCGATGACATTGATATAACTTAGAAGAGTATAAGATAGAGGGAATATTTCATAGTAAATAGACCAAGAATGATTCCCCTTGGAATAGTAAAGGTACAAATTGCTTTAGTTTTCATTTCCATGGCGCTAAATTTGTATTTCATGTGAGGGCCTATAATTGATGACTGCTTACTTGTCTGGGGTGAAAAAGGATAAAAAAATAGATTATGATTGTCAAGGTTGTTTGTGTTAGTAGCTAAAATGGCAAGCAGCACCCTGAAGTCTCTGTAAACAGCACACAAATATTTTTCTTTTTAAAGAAAACAAGAAAGCGTTGGGCAAAAAGTTACAAACCAAAATACCCTATATCATCCAACTGACGTGGTTCACAGTTTTTCTTGGAACAATGATCATATCACACAGCAAAACAAACTCCAGGGCATCCATCCATATCAGTCCTACATTTTCTCAAAAGCATTACAGGATTGAAGATTTTTTATTTATTTATTTTTTTTAGAATACAAAATACCTGCAGTTGTTCCACATTTTGGTATTCTCTTTTGTAAAAAAAAAAATGCCTAAGTTGGTTAACAAAAGCATCTCAATGTTGCTATACTTAGTAAATAATTTAAAATTCATAATAATTACTTCCATATGTCAAATTCCCCTCTTCCCCAGATTCTCAATTGCCTCTCATTATCTTAGATAGTCCTATTTCCAAATTTCTCTTGATGTGTTGTAGATACTATTATGTCCTACTTCTGAGAATAATTCATTACCATTCTGTGTATTGAAGTATTAATTTATATAAGCAAAGGGGCAATCACATTTAGTTAAGAAAAGTAAAAGCTATTGTTCTAATGTGTATTCATTTTGGTTCTTACCCACATAAGGTGTGAGCACAAGTGCGTGCATGTGTGTGTGTGTGTGCATGTGCATGCATGTCTGTGTGTGCATGAGAGTGTGCAAACAAAATAACTGACGAATCTTCACTTTCCAAATCCTCAGTAAGTTGTTTCTCACACAACGAGAACACTATCATTTTAAAAAGGCTAATTTTGAAAATAATTATAACTTCTACAGTGACTTTTTATACAACCTGATATATACCCATTACAGTAGTGTTTCTCAAACTATCTATGATAGGAAAGGAGGGAAGAAGGAAGGAAGGAACGAACGAACGAACGAACAAGCGAACGAACGAACGAACGAATGAAGAAAGGAAGGAAGGAAGGAAGGAAGGAAGGAAGGAAGAAAGGAAGGAAGGAAGGAAGGAAGAGGAAAGGAGAAATCTTTTTTCAAGTTTCCAATCCATAACAGACTAAGACTTCTGTAAAATACAATAAAAATGAAGTTTCAGTCACGCGCTATTATTATGTTATTATGAAAGTTTCTAAATGCTTGCTGTCAGTGTCTGTTTCACCTCATTGCAGACCCAGCAACCAAATGCAGGACTGCCTTAGACTTGGTACCTCGCACCTATGAGGCAACTTCTAAGTGTTCCTCAAATGGAAGGCATTGAATTCTGTTTTTAGAAAACTAATTTAAATGTTAGAGAAATACCTAAGTTTATTTTTGTGAAAGCAGAAAACCGATCTTTTTTTTTTTCTTTCTGGCATTCAATAATAGAGGTTAATGGTTGAGAGATAATTCTGTCTGGGTAATATGAGTAAAAATGAAAGTGGGCAGGATTTGGAAGAGGCAAAAGGTAAGGAAGGGAATCCACTGGATTTTGGCAAATATTAAAAGTAGCAGGATATGGGAAGCAGGATGTAGGGGGAGATGCTTTGGATCATATGACATAATTTACTTACACCAGTAATAGATATTTACAGTGAGGCTTTATTTGGTTAGTCAGTAATATTCCTAAAAGAACTTTTTAAAAAATTATATTTAATATTGCTAAGATTAACTCCCACATTAGCTGGATTGCAATCAACTTTTACACCAAGAAAATCCAATAAAATAGTAGATTGAACAAAATAGAAGCTTCTATTTACTCAAGTAGACGTTGTCCTGATAAAATGGTTTCTGGTCTTGATTCAGTGGTGCATGGGTATCTGTGCTGAGGCCTCTAGATTTCTTGTCCATATTCTCATAGTCACAAAATGATTGGTGCAGCTGCAGCCATCATGACTAAGTAGCAGGTGGAGAGGAGAAGGAAGTGACAAAGAGAAATGTGGCATCTTTATCAGCAAAGGAGATGGCTTTCACTTATGTCACATTGGACAGAACATGTTAAATGGCACTCATAACTACCAGGGGGGCTGGGAAGTGGGTTTCTTTAATTGGATTTGGCATGAACCAAGAAAGAAGGGAATAAGGGAAATTAACAGTATTTGCCATATATTCCAAATAGGACCTTACCCAGGAGGAAAGTAAGCAATAATTATTTAACACCAACTCTTTTTCTTTGGGAACTATACGAGATGCTTTGGTTGCATGATCTCATTTCATACTCTAAATAACCCTCCAAGGCAAGTATCATGATCCCCATTTAACAGATGGAAACACTGCATCTCTGAACCTGTAAGTGATGATCATATAATTTAAATGGCACATGTGTAATGCGGAGCTTGCATTCAAACCCTGTGCTTTCTCTGCTGTGCCAGAGTTTACTCCCACTCTGCCTGAGCAGAGTTTAGAACCACATGAGTTGTTGGAATTTCCCCCTGATTTAACTTAGACATAGCCCATTCACTCTGAGTTTCTTAATCTGAAGGTACAAAAATATATTGAGGATTATGTGAAATATAATGCACATTTTAGATGACATTACAAGTAAGCTTAGTGAAAATCCAAATTACACATAGACAACTAAAGTAACTATAAACGTATGATACATCACAATATCATTAGCCAACTAAATACAAGTAAAAGTCTTATTTGGGACTGCTCAGATCTACACTGGCCCATATCTCAGCTGTCCTAGGTCTTGGTCTGATTTATATCTGCCTGTGGGGTTACAGAACATCTCTAGTTCCCTCTCCCGGAGAGGTGGAAATATCTTAAGATCTTTCCCCACATGAGCGTCAGGAGACTCAAAAGTGCATACTATGTGCAGCCAAAAAACCTCACTTGAGCTGCATGGAGATGCCCCCTGTGATGGTTAATTTTTTGTATCAACTTGGCTAGACGAAGGTACCCAAATATTTAGTCAAACATTATTCTAGATGTTTCTGTGAAGGCTTTTAAAGATGAGATTAACATTTAAATCAGTAGACTTCGAGGAAACTTTACTTTCCATAACCCAATCAGCTGAAGGTCTGAACAGAAAAAAGGCGGACTTTCCCTGCAGAAGAGAGAATTTTGCCAACAGACTACCTTTGGATTTGGATTGCAACATCAGCTTTTCCATAAATCTCCAGCCCGCTCACCCACCCTGCAGATTTTGGACTTGCTAGACTCCACAATCATGTGAACTGATTCCTCAGAATAAATCTCAAAATAAATTTCTAGATAGATAGATATAGACAGACAGACAGACATCCCATTGTTTGTTTCCCTGGAGAATCTTAACTAACACACATTAATGAGCCATTTTCTAGTCTCTCTCTACTCTTACTTTGCCTCTTAATTTTCTTCATGTAGACACTTTGTACAACGCAGTACATAGTCTGTTTTCTCTCATAGGAGGGCATTTACAACTCTTATCAAACCCCTTTGTTTATATGGGAAAGAATTAACCTACCACCATAAAGATCACTCCACACATTTCCTCCAGACCAAGGATACACACACACACACACACACACACACACACACACGCACACACACATACCTTTGTTGGCATTGCTTTCTAGCTCATGTCTTGGTAATCGAATCAGTGGGTTTCTCACCCCTAAAGAACAGGCCACAGCAAGGATCAGACCTATCTCTTGCACATCAACAGAAATGCTGTCAAATTATTCTGAATCCCTTACTGCCTACTATATAATTGTTACCTAAAGACTTTGATTTACACAGTAACTTATTTTCTATATTAGAAAAATAAGGGAGATGGCCTTTTGGCCTCCCACTGACACATAGGAGCTAGAAAGTCCAGTCAGCATACATTCCTTTCAGGCCTCCCCACCAAAGACTAGCTGCTTCACTTAGCTGTCACATGGCCTCTTGAACACCTGCACCCCAACACTGCCGTTTACCTTGAATGGCTTCTTGCTCACTGTTTCCAGCACTCCAGACCTCTTCTGCCCCTGAAGGAGCTCATAAGAGCTCACCTCTATCACAGAAGCCATCTAAACTAAAGCATGTCTAACCAAAGAACCATAATTTTTAAAATATGTATTACTAGTTTCTGAAAACCAACTATCGAGCACTTAGAGTAAAAATACTGCCTTTGTGTTTATCAAGCTTAATGTTTCAGAGGTTACATTAAACATCCCATTAAGGAGAAACATATACATATGTACACACACACACACACACACATATAAACACACATATATGTTAACTCAAAGCATGTTTATTAAGCACCTACTATAAGTAAGAAAACTGCCCAGGTACTGAGATGGTCCACAGTACCATGTCTCTGCATCTCCCCCCATGTTAGCATCCCCTAAAATAAAATCATGGCCTGCCTTTCTGAAGTGCCAAAAGAGATAAGCATGTAAAATAGAGATACTGCTTTATTCAAAGTTTTTCATAAGGCAGTTAAACAAAGGATTTTTTAGTCCATGCTATTACCACCAGCATGGACTGCTTTCATGCCTCTGTTTATTTCACAAACAAATATTGAGTACCTACTAGATTCCAGGCACCAAGCGGGGTGCCCAGGAAATGGAGAAAATGCACACATTCTTTGTCTGCCCGTTGCTCCCAGTCTAGGGTGAAGAAAGTGAGGATTAAATTTTATTTCTCCAGCTGAAATCGTATTGCAGGATGATCTCTCACAGATTCACGGGACTGAAAACTGCCATATTCTAAACAGTCATTGATGGCTACAGAAGAAATTTCTATAGGGAGTGAGAACATCATGAGGCCTCCTCCTTTTTTTTAATATGGCCTCTTCTGGTCCATCTTTGAGATTTTTCTTTCATGAGTCATACAGGTGTTAGTACAAGTGTTAGTGTAGGTAGAAGTAAAGAAGTTAAAAAAAAAATCTCAGCTGAGTCATGAAAAGGTGTTAGAAAACCCCTTGATTAAAAAGGTCTTCTGCCTTACTGAACCATTCATTCATTCGTTAGATAATGGCCTACCATATTAAAATCACTTTGTGGTTGGAGGAGGGGATGGAATACAAAAGAGATAAAACCTGAACCCTTCCTACAAGCAGCTTCTTTTCTATCAGAGGAGCCTACACTCATATCTTTTATGCACAGTATATCTTGACTCTTCCATTTGCTTCCCTTTGTATTTTAACAAAGTGGCATACAGTCAAGACGGACGATCATACAAAGCTCCTTAAGAAATGTCTCATTATGAAATGTCTGCTGAGATGCCGTGTCCATAGTGAGCAGCTTGTGGCCAACGTGTGAATGGGGCAGGACGGGAACATTCCAATTGTTCAGCTGCTCTCCACCCAGTGTATTTATGAAGTAATTATTTCCAAACTTGACATCCTTCAAGGTCATTTTTCTTTCTATCTTTTTTCTGTAAGAGATTATAGTTTTTAAGTAGCAGGCATGAGGCATAAATAAGAATGTGAAATTCTGTCATGAGCACACACGAAATTTGGTGCCCGCTACCCATTCTGCTAGTTTAAAAGCAAGAGTTTGGTTTATTGAGTTGACAATACTGTGAATGTGCTTTCATGATTCACAGAATTGGGTGCACACAGGATGGCAGTGGTCTAGTGCATTTTGATGCATCATATTCATTGCCCAGCTGTGAGCTGAGCAGTGCTGGCTCTGGGCTTGGGCCTGCCAGGCAAGGCTGCCCCTTGGCCAGCCATTTCTCCTTTGAAATCTCCAAGGAGGAAATTCACAGATTCCCTGGATATTTGTGACACCGTCTGGCAACTCTTGTGGATGAAGTCAGCTGTAGGCAACATAAGAACATTTCCCTTACCTCTGGGGCACCTGGGTAGCTCAGTCAGTTAAGCATCTGACTCGGTTTCAGCTCAGGTCATGATCACAAACTCAGGTTTGTGAATTGGAGCCCCATGTGGAGCCTTGCGTGGAGCTGTGCATGGAGCCCTGCTGAGAACATTTATCCTGCTTAGGGATCTCTCTTGCCCTCTGTCTCTCTGCCTCTCCCACTGCTCATGCACACACACGAACACGCTCTCTCTCTCTCTCTCTGCATCTCTCTCTCTCTCTCTCGTCTCTCTGTCTCACTTTCTCAAAATAAATAAATAAAAACTTAAAAAAAAAAAAAGAAAATTACCCCTACCTCCTACCACCACTCTTTCCCACAGGTTTCCCATTCCTGCGTACGTTTACTTTCAAAACTGAACTCCCAAATCAATAACATGACAAGTGTTTAAGATCTTACGTACAAGATGGAATATCTAAAATCCTCCACAGGGCACAGAAATAAATCTCTAATAGTGGAATGTACAGTACTGGAAAAGATATTTTGAAGAAGGGCATGGCATTTTCCCCACGCCCCTCAAGTCATAACGTGTCCATGACTGTGTACTACACCTAAGCCATCTGTAAGAGATTTTCTAGGACAGTCATAATCCAAAATATTCCATCCATCTGTCAGATCGTGTGTCAGACCATGTGTCTCAATTTCTAGTTTAGAAAGTATGGCCCCTGTCCTTACCTCAGTCCAGTTTACAGTCCCTTTTCATCCAAAGGTTGCTGGGTTATTGTTGGGGCTTTGCCTTACTTTTCGGTGAAGAAAGCTGCTCACCACCACCTCCTCAATCTCATCTTGTCCTTGAAAGCGAGTGCTAACTCGCTCCTGAAGATTTCTTCTCTAGCTAAGCCATCTCAGTTCTTCTGGGCTCCCACATCAAGCCAGCATGGTCTCTGACACTGAGAAGCACTTAATAAATATCTCATACATAAACAAATGTCAATCATTTCTTCCTTCCTTGAAGTCCAGAACTTCATGGAATCCGCAGGGACAAATAATCAGGAAGACTTCACTGAGAGCAGGAAGATGAGGAGCCCTCACTTCCACAGGGCATGGATATGAGCCTTCTGAATGAGCAAGGGTGTTGCACGTGGGACACTAGTTAGTTCAATTACTACTATGGGACATTTAGAATCATCCAAGTAGATCCCAACTTGAGTGATGATTAGATTAGCAGAGGCGCTGTGCTTCAAACTCCAATTAGCCACCTACAAGTATTTATTATATATCTATACAATGAACTACACTTCTCTGGAACCAGTGTTTGGGGAAGTATGGGCCCCCTGTATGTTTTATGCATGGATCCAGATGATTTGTGGGTGCGAATGGGCATATCAACACTACCTGTCCTTAGTGATTTCTAGCACGTTTTTTGGTGTTTATTTACGTTTGAGAGACACAGAGACAGAGTACGAGTGGGGGAGGGGCAGAGAGAGAAACACACACACAGAATCCGAAGCAGGTTCCAGGCTCCGAGCTGTCAGCACAGAGCCTGACGCGGGGCTCGAACTCATAGACTGCGAGATCATGACCTGAGCACAAGTTGGACACTCAAATGACTGAGCCACCCAGGCGCCCCATTTTCTAGCACTTGTTAAAGGCTTTAGCTACGTGAACATGTTTAGTGCTGTCAAATAATCATTCAACATGAATTTGTGCACTGATTAATTAAAATATACCTTTATTGAATATCTATTGTGTGTCAAATACTATTTTTGCTATTGTGGATAAAGTAGTGAACAAGATAGATGAGGCCATTGCTCCCACATAATTCACAACCTAGTATAAGGAGACACATTTAAACATATAAGCAGAGAAATGCATCATTGTATCAGGTGGTGATAAGAGGAACAAAGGGTACAAAGAGTTCTGGGAACTCTATCCTGGGCTGATGGTTTTCTTTTTTCTCTCTTCCCATGAAGCTGTGGGTGAGACAAGGGTCAGAATGAGGCCAGAGCACTTTATCTGCCTTTGGAACTGCTAAGGGTCCACAGTGGTCCCTGAAGCCAGCTTCACTCAGGGCTGAGTCTTCTCCTCTCCTTGCAGAGCAGACAAGCTGGGGAAAGGACAAGGGACGATGGGGTCCTCCGAGTTCACAAGACCCCGGCAGCCACCCAGGGTAGGAGCAGAAAACAATGGTTCCTTATCATTTGTTAGTCCCTGAGTTCTCTAAGAAGTGATAAAAATGATGGGCTATACACACACACACACACACACACACACACACACACACACACAAACATACCTTCCTTGCCTGCAAGGAAGCAATGATTAGGAACTCCCGTCTGTCATAGAGTTTGGAGTCATGATGTCTCTTTATTACCCGACAGGCCCCTGGGCATCCTCCTAAGCTCACCCCCAAGTATGGAGGGCACTGACCACTTCCTGAGAGGACTCAGTCCAGGCTTCTTCAATCACAGCAAGCACCATCCGAAAACTAAAACCAAATTTTACCAGACATAAAATCACAAAGGAAAAATAGCCTTTTGCAATCAATATCACATCAATAGACAAATTTTGAAGGTCCACCAGGATTGGCTCTGTGCAAGGCCAGAGCCACAGAGTAACAGGGACATTTTTCCTGACCTCTAGTTGCTTAGAAAGGAAGTCAGGGAGATAGAACACATATGTAAAAACGATCAGCATTGAAAATCTGAAGTAAAGCAATGCAATTACAGAAGTACAAGAAAGAAAATACAGATGAATATTTTTCAGTCTCGGGACCATGAAGGTCTCTCTAAGCATGGCACCAATGACAGAAAATCTTACTAATAATGTTTATAATGATGATTAGTATACTGGTGATGACAAGAATAAAAATCTAGCCCCCTAGACGAGAGGGGCGCCTGGGTGGCTCAGTCGGTTAAGCATCTGACTTCAGCTCAGGTCATGATCTCCCGGTTTGTGGGTTCAAGCCCCGCGTCGGGCTCTGGGCTGACAGCTCAGAGCCTGGAGCCTGCTTCAGGTTCTGTGTGTGTGTGTGTCTCTCTCTCTGACCCTCCCCGCTCATGCTCTGTCTCTCTCAAAAATAAATAAACATTAACAAAAAATTTTATAAAAGAATTATAGACTATCAGTTCTATCCCCACTCTGGAATTGAATGGACATAGCCCTCCCAGTGATAGCAAAGGAAAGGAGCGCAATCTGAGCGATCAGAAGAGTCCGTCGACTTCATCATTGTCCTGCTCAGGGTTTCCCATGTAGCAATGTCAATTGGGCAGGACATGAGCAGGAAGCATCGTGAGGATACAGCACCCCAGAGATGCTCAACCATGCCTGCTTGATTTACATATTTATTCAAAACCAACCCCACCTCCTCTGTCCTCTCTTTTGACTCCATGCCACTTCCACCTTGCCCTACCACCCTCCAGGCGGTCTTGACCATCCTGGGCAACCCCCAAGTGCTACCTGTTGCCTTGCTCCAAGCTGGATCATACGGACACCCCCATGTATGACCTCTTCATCTCAATATGCGGCACGTTTTGACATCCCAGATTTTCTCATATGAAGCCTAGACACTTCTTCTTGAAAGACAATGCTGAGTTTTTTTCTGCCAAGCACTTGCAAACTATATTTTGTTTCTGTGCTTAGAATGTTCAAAGTATGAGAAGTTTCTTTTCTGTTGCAGCTTATAGAGAGTATTAAACATACTTGTTTTCCATCCTCCTTGTACTTCTGGGCTTGGTAATTTGCACAACTTGTTTTCCCCAAATGGTTACTTTTACTTGTTTCTAAAATACGATTTGAAGTTGAACTTACACATATTTTATTTGCAGTTTTCTTTGCCATATTTACTCTCAAATAACAATAAAAATAATTTTTAATACTTACTGATTTATATACGTATTGTGTTGGGCACTTATCTTTACGTGTATTATTTTATTCAATGTCCATCATCGGGTAGGTACCACTGTCATCTCCATATTACAGGTAAGGGAATTGACAACAACTGAAGTAAATTACTTGACCAAGACCACGCAGGTAATAAACAACAGAGATGGAATTCAAATTTAGGCAGTGTGTTTTGAAAACCTGGGTTTCTTAAATACTGTGCTGTACATAAAGGAAACCACTGGTAACTAAAATTATATAAATGCCTAACACCTTACCAATGGTCAAAAACAGTAATAGCAAAACCATGAATAAAAGTTCAAGACAGGCAACAAACTGAGAAAAAAAATGTAAAAAAAAAAAGAACACACACACACACACACACACACACACACATTTCAAACAATGTGTTAACATATAAAGAGCTCCTGTCTACAGGAGGTAGACAAAAATGGTAATGGGAAACCCTCACAGAATTTATGTAGATATTCACTGAAAATGTGTTTATGTAAGACCAAAGACTTAGAAAAAATCAGAAACAACCCAAGTACTCACCAGCAATGAATAATAGCTTGAGTCAGTCATGGTTCATTTACATTGTGGAATACTACGAGGGCATAAAAATGTAATGGAGATCTATATTTGTTGATATAGAAAAAATAAAAGAGTTCGCTAAACAGTTTACATAGTACCATTGAGTTTTTAACAGGCAAATAGGTGTGTATCAACATAAAGCTAGATCTTAAAGAATAAATGCAAAATTATTAACGATGGCTACCTCCAGGCAATAAAATGACAAATGATTTTTAATTCATCCCTTACATTTTTATTTCTGGACGTTCTAAGATTTTTCAGTAACTCTGGATTCTTTTTATCATCATCAAAAAATAAAATCTTTTTCCGGACAGGTAAGGAAGAGTACATATTATGATGTATTAAGTTTCAAATGAATGACATCAGTCAAGAGCTAGAGGCATCATCCTCTGTGGTCTCTGGATTCCAGTGTTAAAAGTGCTAAAACGTGGATAAGGTTCTCCCCATTCAGGACCATTATCCCTATTCAGTTGAAAAGGGCTCAGAAGCCAAGAATTGGGCCCACTGCCTTCCCAGGGGATTTCTAGTAACTCCTCAGGCAAACTGCAGGGAGAACCAGAAGAAAGATGGCCAATCCACCCAGAGACAGCAGCTCACACAGCACATGGCTCCCAAGGGAAAGAAAACTGGGATGCATGCTTTTCCGACCCAGGGAGCCCAGGCTAGGGATGGAAACAGGCCAGGGAGAGACAAAAAGGAAAAAAAAAAAAAGCTCATTTCTCAAAAGTTTTATTGTTAATATTATTGCCAATTTGTCATTATGTACATTTCAGGCCCCCAGTTGGTCCTCTTGCTCATAACAAAAGGTCAGAGACGGTTCTTATTGCTTCGCTAATGCGGAATTCAACAAATGGACACTGGTGAACTGTCAAAACTCCGCAAACCCCAGTGGCTTCTTATTTACATGTGTATCTTTGTTATCCTGGGCACGTCCTCCCAGTCCTCAAAGGAACTGTAGTGTCACTGCAGCTGACAACGGCCAGAGCTCGTGGTTGTGGAGGCTGGCCCTGGCCAGGATTCAGCCTTGGACAGCAGGAGGATCTGGCTCTCCTAATAGCATGGCTGCTGCTTTTCTGTTTCCCTCATCTCCTCACGGTGCTGCTTTCTGCAATAAAGGGAAAGCATTCTCCCCTAATATTCACTGAGATTGAAATGGCTCGACCGTGTACTAAATGCTGTCAAAGGGGCCTTTCGGCTGTGCCTAAATGAACACGACGCCAGAGAAACAGCTCCATTGGTGACAGCTTCTCAAGTCCGACTTCTTTCAAGAAGGCTGCCTCCGGTATAGAAGTACCTGGAATGAGTTGTCCAGAACTTGGGTTTTCCCTTTTATGGGAATGGGACACGTTCTTGGTCTCTGCTTTTCATCTCCATCTGCCAACAGGCAGATACCCAGGCAGCGTCTAGGGCTCAGGTGCTCAATAAATACTTGCAGTGTTGAATTGAAACTCATTTCTGGAATTTCCTTCTTACAATGATGTGGAGCATACCTTGTGCAGGAGACAAAACCAAAAGAGAAAAGGAGTCGATGCCCCCAAAGAGACATCGGTCCTTTGTGATGGAAGGGCAAGAACCAGTGCTACCTTCTGTCTCCCTCCCTGTTCCTGGTGGGCAAGGCTGTCAGGACGCATGCCTGCTTTGTGTCTTCCCCACACTTACTCCCTGCTCCGTCCTCAAGAGCCGAGTTCGTCCTGGCCACTGGAGGCAGAAAGACTTCGATCCCTTGGTCCTCTCTACGAATCCAGTTATCCCCAAGCCCGATTTTCAATTTCATCGAAATGCACCGAGCCATGGTGGACTGTCGTGTGCGTGAACATCAGGATCAGCGGCGCTGACGTGGACCGGGATATGCCCGGTGAAACCCGCCCGCAACGCTCTGATGGCTTTTCTTATTTTTCGTATCAGATTTTCAGAGTAAGCTATTTAAGATGCATCTCCCTCTTTACGCCATAAATACTTTCATCCCTGAAACCTTTCCAGAGGGTGGTTCTATGAGCAGTGCCCTTTTAGCACATTTTAGCACATTTAGCCCTGCAGCCTAAGCAGTTTTGGTCACAATATCAAAAGCACTGATTTAATTAAAAGGACACCTGTGAGGGGTTTTTTTCTTCCCTCTCCTTTGTTTCTTATGAACTGCTCCAATAAATAGGTGAACTTATCTGTTTCTGAAGGAGAAGGTGATACTGTCTCTCATTGGCTTCTTTCTCTGTTAGGCTCCTTTAACAGAAACAGACCTTCGTTCCATACACAGTGTCCTTCATCCAGTTAACGACCTCACAGCGTCAAAATGCTTCTTGTAATTAACCAATAACTATGACTTACCCCAAAAGTCACCCCCAGTCACTTACCAGCCCTGTGTGCTTCTACACGCCTCTTAGACCTCCTCTAAATCAATACCAGAGAGCATAAAAGTTGCTTTCCAAAGCACTGGCTTATTTATTGGTAGTTCTTTCTGGCAACTTCCTGGAGCCTGTTGAAGTGCAGGCCTGAACTCCACCAATTACCACAGGTGAAACACACCAATGCTCCTAAGGAAAATTTGATAAGCTTGGTTTCTCCTTTCTATTACCTTTTGGTTAGAATTTCACAGGGCTTAAATCAAGCAGCATCTCTTAGGGACTTGAGAGCTGTTCGTTTCTCCATAAGCACAGAGGAAAGGGCAGGAAATTGGCCCTCTAATCAAATTCAGACTTCACGTGATTGACAATCAGTGGGTTTTCACGTTTGGGTCTGGACTGTTTGCTCAGCTTCAGTGTTAGGCCCGTGGATAACAGAGGCCAATAAAGCGTAAAAGTATATGTCCTGTAACATTGCCTCTTCTTGTTATCCGGGGGACCCTGGAGAATCACAGAGAATAACGTAATTAGTAGGAATGTGCCATTGTATGGGAAGGATAAGGGGAAAGAAGACAAGTTTATTTCTGCATATAAGTAACTTAAGTACAGCTTAATCCAGCGGCCCAGTGGACCATCGAAAACACTTTTACTCCAAAAGCTGGAGGTAGTGGAGTCAAGAATTAGAGCTAATTGAGAGGCAGGAAAACGGAAAAGTTTTGTGTGGCTTAACAAGTATATATGAGCAAACATTGCATCTCTACCAGAACATTTTCATCTGTGGCCTCCCAAAAGTTTTTCATTAGCATCCATGTACTGTGCAAAGAAATACACTTTGATTTTACAGTCAGAGTACAGCCTTGGGGAGGGGCTTAAAATAGCACAGAAGAGAGAAAGTTGAAATGTGCTGTTATTAATAGCAACAGAGTAATAATAACACCAGCTACCATGGGCTGCGTCTTACATTAACGTGCTCAACCTTTGCACACAATTCCACTTAATGCTAACAGCAACCCTAGGAGGCATGTTCCGCTGCTACCCACCCTTCTTACAAATACGGAACCTGCAACGGAAAGACGATGAGGAACTTGCTCTGGTCACAGAACTGCTAAGGGGCAGAGCCAGGATCGACCCTAAACCACGCAATGAATCGCTACCCCTTATTTTCTTGATTCCATCTTCATTCAGATGGGTTTCGAGAAACGAATCCCTTTTCGTGAAAAATTCTTCATCAGGCAGGAACATTTATTGCAAACCTATCAGCAAAACAACTGGTCAGAAACGTGGGGGGACATGAGCCCGATCCGTAAGATTTTTGCTTTCAAGCTACCATAGGACAGTAAGCTGCCCTTGACCTTCTCCCTGTATCACTGTGACTATGCATATTCATCCCACAATCCTCTCTTCTGACATCTTCTACTTCTGTCTCTCAGAAAAATGACTATTCTGAACTTTACGAATCATTTTATGTTCAACATTTAAATATAGAGGAACATGTTTGGTAGCGATTATATTTTCTTCCCCAGGTGTGGCCTCTTTCTTCCTAGATTTCTCTCCACTCTTCTCCGATGTGCCCTCCCCCTTTCTCTCTTTATTATCTTCTCTGCCACACTCTCTGTTCCTTGCTCTTTCCCTTATTTTTCTCTCCTGAAATCGTGACCCTCAGAGACTGTATACACAATGCATTCATTAAGTTGATCTTTATTCTACCCACTCTCCTGTGACCATACCAGGTTGTCTGTTTCTTTGATTTTGAAATTACATGCCTGGCATGAAATTTACCAGGGTGAAGGTGTCCAGAAACTGTACATGTATAGCGTGATCCTTTCTTTAAGTACATTTCCTATAATCTGGAATTCTGAGTGGCTGCATCCCCTCTTGCTCTGTTGTTGTTGTTATTTTTGTTGTTATGTTTGTTTTTCTTCTTATAATAACAATTATTATTATTCAAATTTGAAGGGAGGAGGGGAAATGAGAAGGAGTCTCATGAAGAAACGAGATCCAGTGAATATTGGAGGGTTAGGAAGACAGTCTCTTGGGCAGCACTACATAGCCCTGGCTTTCCTCACTCTTCCCTGCCCCACACACAGCCCACCTGTCTGACACCCTACATACTCAGAGCACTAAGGGTGATCCAAAGTGCCAACAAGCTGATCACATAAATTCCTCTATATTGAGAGATACGGATGAATGTCACAAATGGACCACGGGGCAGAGAAATAGCCCTCAGTCCTCCGTATTCTGCTTTGCTTTATTTTCTCATGCCAAATAATAATTTTCTCATGCCAAGTAATAATGTTTGTGAGGACAAGAATTTATCCTGGTGTAGGACCTTGGCAGCAAAATTCACTTGTTTACAGGTACAGGCTTCTAAGTATCATACTTAGGATCACACCCCTGGATGGTGGCCTTGGCCAGTTTTAAAATAATAAATCCTGACAAAGGAACAAAACTTTTTACGGAACCAGTCTTCTGTGCCTTTTTACAGGTACTTCAGGGATAGTTAGTGGTTTGTGCCTATAGAATGGGTTCACCATGACTATTTTCAGTCTGGAGATCCCCTCAGGATCATTGTGGGTATTTACCAAAGATCAAGGACACAGATTAGTCCAAAATTCTTTAAAAAAAAAAAATTCTTGCCCTGTTGTGGTTTTAGTCTTTAAAGTTGGCTCCCCAATGCCCCATGCCCCATGCCTGGGGTTTATACTCTGTAAATCCCTTCCCTTTGAATCTATACTGGCCTCTGTGACTCATTTTGGCCAGTAGAATTCAGCAGCAGTGATGCCTCATGGCTTCAGAGGCCAGGTCATGAAAAGACTTGTAGCTTCGTCTGGGTCTCTTGGAATTCTCACTCTGAGGAAAGCCTGCCACTAGGTAAGACAGTTGACTACTTTGATCACCACTACTTAGATCTACCCAGACAGAGAGGCTCCATAGTGAGAGAGACATCCCCAGTCCAGGGCCATTCTGGCCCTCCCAGCAGAGGTGTCAGACATGTAAGTGAAGATGCCACCTTGGACATCCAGACCCTTCAGATGACTGACTCAGTCCCAGCCTCTCTCCAACTGCACTTGAATGAGGCACTGAGCCCAGTTGATCCAAAGAACCATGAGAGATAAAATAATTATTTCAAACTACTAAGTTTGGGGATGGTCTGTTACATAGAAATAGCTAATTAGAACATTTGTCTTTCATCAAAGCCAGTCCCCAGACCCAAATTGGACTCAGAAATCTGTTTCCCCAAGGTTTCCTTTCAGTCCTTAGAGGATTCATAGCATATCAAGTTCCACACTGGGCACTAAGAAAGAGCCCTATGGAACTCCTCTATGACAAGGGACCTAAAAGGTCAAAAGGGGATAGTTACAAGATAGTAAGTTGCCTCACTGGTGTGACCCTTATTTTCTTTGGCCGATATCTAAATCAGTAGCCTGAGAAAGAGTATATATCAAAATATCAAAAAGTAAATTAAAGAATTTGAGAAAAAAAGAAGCAATATAGAGAGTTCATGATACCCAGCATTTTCTAATTCCAGGGACCATAATTCGCATTTGCATCCACACTTGAGACTGCTTGTTGAAGACTTTATCATCAGGGATGGAATGAGAGATGTTCATTTGAGACAGCTAATAACTTGTGCCTTCTGCCCTTGTAGAGGGCCAAGGTGTGAACCCTCCAGGTGTCTCTTGTAAAGCAGGTTAAATAATCTTCTAGTCCCACTTTTGGTAGGGCTACAAGGAAATCTGCAGGGAGGAATAAAATCCAGTAGGATCTGATTAAAGATACTATTTCTAAACATCATCTTTGCCGTGTGCTCTTCACATAAGACTCCATCAACTCTGGCTCAAATCTAATTGTAGAAAGGAAGATATTTTTCATAGATTAATTATCTCTGTGAATAAGTGTGTATCTCGTGAGTTGTCAGAAAGTGAGACTTCTACAAAACCAATGTCTTTGCTTGCCTTTGCTTCTAGAAAACAGAGTCCATGTGATGCCTGAAATCCCTGACGTCTTCTTCCTTCAGAGTTGATTTTATCCTAAAACATCATACCAAGTTTAACTTGTAAATTATTTCAAGCATTTTTAAAAGTAGGACAAGGTCCAATGTTTAATAAATTCAGTCGGCTGTATCTGCCAACCCATCAGCAAAACTGAACCACCTAAAAAATGTTGATGATGCGTGTACCAGGGCCAGCACTAGATGCACATTTCTGGCCCCCTGTTTATAATGTTCTCCGGTGCCCACTGAATCTGGACCCCTGAATCCACAGCAAAGGGGTCCATCTTCATTCTGCTGTGGCTCTGACGGTCAAAACTTTTTCAAACAAAACCTTCTTCTAAAGGGCAAGGGTATCCCCCCCCCCACATTTATAGCTAACCGACTTCCTCTTTTAAAATGTGAATACTTCTGAGGCACCTGGAGGGCTCAGTTGGTTGAGAGGCTGACTCTTGATTTCAGCTCATGTCAGGAGCTCATTGTTTGTGAGACTGAGCCCCAGGCCTTGCTCTGTTTTGTTAAAGCTCGAGATTCTCCTTTTCTCTCTCTCTCTCTGCCCCTCCCCCACTCGTGCTCACGCTCTCGTTTTTTCTCTCTCTCAAATCAAATAAAAATAAAACTTGAAAAATAAAAGAAAATGTGAATATGTCTATGGAGAATTACTTCTACAAGGCTTTCACACATTAGAAACAGTGTCTGGGATCAGAACCCCCCCCCCCGCTGCATCACTTTACTCCCTGGGATCTCCTTTTAACCCCTGGGATCTCATTTTTGCGGAGTATGGGAAGAGGCAAGGACAGTAGTGGTGCAGCCAGGACAGCTTGCCCAGTATGTATGGTTATCCCATAATTTGTGCTCAGCAAAGGGATTAGGCTCGGATGTCAGACAGACCCGGATTTAAGTCTTCACCGTGCTGCAGAGCACAACACCCGGCCTCTCAGGGTCTGCTCCTCTGGAACAATAAAGGTAATGATACTCACTCATCAAGTACGAAAGAGTGGGTGTTCAGTGAGGGTTTGCAGAAGGAAGGGCTATGGTACAGATTAAACTAATTTCACAGGACGACGCCTGAGTGGCTCCATTGGTTAAGCATCCCACTTCAGCTCAGGTCATGATCTCACGGGTTTGTGAGTTCGAGCCCCACACTGGGCTCTGTGCTGACAGCTCAGAGCCTGGAGCCTGCTTCCGATTCTGTGTCTCCCTCTCTCTCTCTGCCCCTCCTCCTCTCGCACTCTGTCTTTCTCTCAAAAATAAATAAACATTAAAAAAAAAACGAAATTTGCAAATTAGTCACTAAAATCTGGAAAAAAACAAAGCTATCTATATTAGAAATGGTGCAAATATTGGGACTTGGAGGAGATTCTTAAAATATAAACAGTAATTGAACAGAGGTAAAAAGAAAGTATCACATATTGGGTATTCAGTAAAATGTTCGTTCTTTATCTTTCCTACCAAAAAGGGCTTATACACGTGTGTTTGCTCTGTACAAGCATGAAACATCCTGAGAACTGAGTGGTGGAGAGAAAGGGAACCAGCCAGGTTGGGGGAGGTTGCTCTCTGTAAAGCCAAAGGTAATATAACCAACATCTTGTAGTTTCAGAGGTTAGAAAAGTCTACTTACAAATGCTCTTGTCTTATCTATATACGGCGTGCATTCTAATGTAACTGACGCTCATATATTACTACACGTCTATGTGATTTTGCTATTCTTATTTAGCTAAGAGGAAATCAGGGCACACTCCAGGGTATAACATCTGCAGCAGAAGCCCATATGTGCTGTTTATTTTTATGAATCAAGCACTCTGTTTATAGTTACTTGCTCTTAATTTGAGCCCTGAACTAGAATTCTTTCTTTTGAAGATATCTAGTTAATTATAAGAGCACATAAACTAGAGACTGAAACACATTCCAGGAATATTATGTATGTTTGTAATTTGTGTCAAAAAAAACCTCACTTATATTTTTTTAATCTGCAGGGAAAAAAACCCAGCAAAGATATCTACAGCAGGAAAGCAGTAAACATGGATTAGAATTTTGTATTCTTCTTAAACTATTACCAAATTGTGACTACAACTGGAATTTCAAAATAGAAGAAAACAAACAAGAAATAAGGTATCTATTTCACATGGATTCATCTTATTGGGTAGAGGTTAAAATCACTACTAATGATCTGATGATTTTTTTAAATATGTATATATGAAAAAAATATGTATATATGATATTTTGATGATGTAACAAAAATGTCATCCACCAATGAATCTTAACTTTTGGTTCCGCTGGTTTTCTGCTTGTTAATGGTCATAATTCATTGATTCTGATTTTAGTAATTTAGTGCCATTCCCTTTTTTTATTTTTTATTTTTTTATTTTTTTGAGAGACAGAGGGACAAAGCATGAGCAAGGGAGGGGTGGAGAGAGAGGGAGACACAGAATCTGAAGCAGGCTTCAGGCTCTGAGCGGTTAGCACAGAGTCCTTTGTGGGACTCGAACCCATGAACCTCAAGATCATGACCTGAGCCAAAGTCGGACACTTAACTGACTGAGCCACCAAGTGCCCCAGCACCATTCTAATGCCCTTTAACTAATAACATCAACAAGACCCCAGTTCCCATTATGCTCATTTTGTCCAAGGAGAAAAACTGGGTTCCTCAATAGTACACTCCACTTAACTCAAATCATGTTCTAAATGTGCTTTCAAATAGCTGTTCCACAGCTTCTGTAGATGTCTGAACTTGCCAGACATATATCCTGATTTATTTTAGGTATGAAATTTAGTCCTGATTATAAGAAGGACTGAGAAAGACTGAATATCTACCTGGCACCACCACTAAAAAATTAAATTCTAAACCAAAAACCAGAGTGAAAAAAATTAAGTTTTTAAATATTTGCTTTTTTCCCCTTAAATTGTCCAGATTCTTAAATATATTTTGCAGTATAAAAATATTTTAAGAACAGTCGATAGTATGTTTACCTTTTGCTACAAAGCCTTGATTTCTCCAGAATAATTTCTCAAGAGTTTTCAGTATAAGAATTTTTTTATGTACTCTTTCCTAATCTCCAACACTGGACTCAGAAGATGCACTTTGGTCAGATATTTCTTACTGAATCATCTTGATAAAAAACCAACAGCTTTAAAACAAAAAAAAAAAAAAAGAAAGAAAGAAAAACCTTGATGTGTTTCCCACTTATTATGCAACATGAAGTGATTTCTTTACAGGTTATTTTTTATTTGAAGATCAAATGAGATCAGGTATATAAAACACTACTTTAAATTACAAAATTGTCTATGTACATAATTTTTTATCATCGATATCATCAGCGAATTCATATCACTGCAAATCTCAGGGTATAAGATTGGAGAAAGAAAAAAGGGGGGGTAAAAGATTTTCTCCATGACAGTAGATATCAGAGCAGAAACCCCTTGGACCTCACAATGGGCAGAAAGAGCTTCTTCAGACGTTTGGGCTGGCGCGGTCTACACATCTGCCAGGTACCCCCACCTACAACAGGGGGGCACAGCCTTGACGGCACATGGCCACGCACCCCACCTGCCTCTCACCAGTCTGGGACGCTGCCATCTGCTGCTTCACACAGAAGGAGCAAGCTTTCCAACAAGGCAGGAAATAAACTAAAGTGATAAAGAGCACAGAAGGGTTTGTTGGGTTTTTTGGGTTTTTTTTTCACTTTAGGAAAGTCTCTGTTAGAAAGATGAGAAGACAAAATGTAGTATGAAAAGAAACTAGCAACGGTGGGCCATCAATAGTTCAGAAAAGAAGGCAGCTGATGCAAAGTCTGAGTTAAACTATATTCAATCCCTCAAGGAAGTTTATTCTTATTCTTTGTGATTATTTTCCATGACTGTGTTTTGGCATATATGCTTAATACTGCGGAAGGCACCTACTCTGGGAACCACCATTATGCTCATATTCTACTGTAGTGTTTTTAATTGGTTCCATTTCAGATTTTGCCTATTTCTCACAGACTATCGGCACTATCAGAACTCAATTTGAAATGTGAGATTCTGTTATAATTCAGATGACTGGGGAGGCTGGAGGTCCAGCAGGCTCGAACCGGTACCTACACTTACCAAATCCACTTCCTCAAAATCTCTTCAGTTCCACTTGGGGTTATTTGGCCTATTCCATCACCATTCTACTGAAACAGCTTTGTTTGGGGTCACCTGAGACCTCCTAATGTTTCATGTTTATTATTTATTTTTGAGAGAGTGAGACAGAGCATGAGCAGTGGAGGGGCAGAGAGAGGGAGACACCGAATCCGAAGCAGGTTCCAAGCTCTCAGCTGTCAGCACAGAGCCTGACGTGGGGCTTGAACTCACAAACCATGAGATCATGACCGAAGCCGAAGTAGGACGTTCAACCAACTGAGCCACCCCGGCGCCCTGAGACCTCCTAATGTCTTAAAGGTGCTAACTTTTCCGCTCCCGTTTTCCTTGACGGCACTGCTGACCACACTTTCTCTCCTGAGACTCTCACTGAGCGTTTGACATCACACAGTCTTTACTCCCTCTCTATTCTTTCCTCTGCTAACTCCTGCCCTCTTTTTGTTCCCATAAATGGTAACAGTCATGTAGTTTCATTCCTCTATTGTCAGATCTTTCTTCATTCCTTCCTCCTCAGAAAACCCATCAAGTCACAGGAATCCCAGGATCAGGGGTATCTGAGGTTTCAACCCAGACTCCATTTTTTCCCCCACTACACTCCTTGGTACAGTGCTTCCCTCCAAATGCCTCAAACATCTCTTGTACGCTGATAAACCCCATATTCAAATCTCTGCTCTCTAATGTGTCATGAAATCCTGCCTATTAGAACTCTTCCATCTTTTTGTCTATCCCTTTGTCCCCATTCCCACTGACACTGTCTCAAAACGGGCCCTCTTCATTTCTCCTTCATAACTAAAGAAGTCGTGTAACTAGTGCTCCTGACTTCAGCTTTTCATTCTTCCAATCAATTCATCACACTGTTCCTGGAGCAGTCTTTCTATTTCTTTGATTTTTAAAATAAGAATCGTATATATTTAAAGCATTCAATATGATCATTTGATATACAGATTTAGTGAAATAGTTATTTCAGTTAAACAAATGAACAGATCTTCTCACATGAGAGCACCTGAAATCTATTGTCCTAGTCTATTTCCAGTATTCAATACACTATTATTAACTATGGTCATCATTCTGTACATTAAAACTCTACACTTATTTATCCTACATAACTGCAACTTTGTGCCCAATATCTCTCCATTTTCTCTCCACCCCTGGTAGCCATTGGCCTACTCTGCCTCTATGTATTTGACTTTCTTCTAGATTCCACACATAGGTAAAATTATGTAGTTTCTTTCTTTCTGTATCTGGCTTATTTCACTTAACAAAAAGTCTTCTGGTTCACAAACTGCTACTCTTACCAAATTGCTTCCAAGCTTAAGAGAAACCCACAACCCACAATATGGAGTCCAGTGCTTTTGGGCATCCCATTTGTATGTTCTACAAAGCAGCTCGAAGTCACCAAGAGCCCTACTAGGCGCTCCACAGCTTAACTTCTGCCCTCTTCTCTTTTTCCTCTCCCTCACATGGATCCATTTCTCTAGCCAGATCCCAAATAGTCCATGCTCCCTTTTGCCTCTGTACCTTTTCACATGCTGTTTGGTCTATTAAATACCCTTTACCTCCTTCTTTCCCTGATGAACCTCTACTTGTTATAGGACACAGCTCAGGGGACAGCAGCTCCAGGAGGCCCTCCCAGCACCCCTACTCTGAGTTGAGTGTCATTCCACTGTGCTGCCATTCTACCACAAACATGAGTCTCTTAGCCTATAGCAAATGGTATTACAACATCCCGCTCCCTGCTCTTCAAAGACAGAGGCCACACTTCTGTGTCTTTGCATCCCAATTTCAAGCTCAGCATCTGGCAAACTGCTGATTCCAATCACTTGGTCAATGAACAACTAAGCGAATGAATTGAACTATAATTTCATCAGGAGAACCCCCTAAATCTATATCCTGCACCCTGAACTCCCCCGACAGTCCTATATTTTCAACCCAAAGCTGTATATATCTACTTTGGTATGCCACTGTCACCTCAAAATTCAAACACCTAAAAATAAATTTGTCATTTTCACTCTGAAACAAGTTCCTCTTCTGTCATCCCTACTTCTATTCCTGGTACCAGCCTTCTATCAATCAAGCCTCCTCCAAGCCTTCAAGTCACCCTGGGCTGCCTCCTGCCCCTACCTCGCTTAGCAAGTCGATTTGAGAATGACGGCAACTCTTCTTTTTCCGTATTTGCCCCTTCCTTGCCCAGCCCCACTGCTTCCATCCCAGCTTTTCGCATCCAATTGTGAAATCTTCTTCCTGATTTTCCCAGGCTCTTCCCTGTCCTGTACCTATAGCACACAACCGCCAGATTCTCTCTAAAGCATGGCTTTCATTTCATCAGGCCCTTTGCAAAGCCAGTCATTAGATCCCTAGGTTCTGAGGAATAGAGTAAAATCTCCTGAATCTGGGTCTTGCTCCACCTATAGCACCCACACCCCTTGAGACAGATGAGCTCCTTGGGACAGAACCTCAAGTTTCAATGTCTACCTACCATCTGCCACTCTTTAGCATAGTTAGACCCTTGAGATATACTAGTTAAAGGTAGAAATCTGGCCCCAGTCTTCATTGCTTTAGACTAAATGTCCTTCGAAGAGGAATTAGCCCACTTTTCCACAAGGACTGCATTCTTTCATGCAGGAAACTTCAGTTTAAACCGAATGACTCTTCTCACTCTCTCCTCAAGAGTGTCATTTGGATGGTGCTTTTAGTCCTCCACAGTCCCATTTTCTAGGAATTCTCATGCCTAGATGGCTTGCAGTATCCTCTCCACCCACAGAAAGCAAACCCATCTTTCGTACCCCACTTTCCTGCATAATTACAGCCCCTGAAGCAAAGCAAAGTGAGAGCTTCCAAGATTGGCAGGGGCTCTCCTTGAGGACTCAGCTGAGTTCCTACCCATGAATGTGTATGAGCAAACTTCGTGCTGTCCAGGAAAGAATGATGTGAACGAATTAGAGTTAATAGTGCCCAGAGCTCATACAGGGCTAGGAGTAATAATGCCTGTTTCCACAGCCAGCCTGGAAAACCTTACATCCCACGTTATATTTGGTGGAGGTCTTGCCTCAGTCGTGGGGAACAATTAGCCCCGGAGTGAACACTGCTGCAGACCCATCTAACAAATGACGAGAAAAAAAAGCAAGGTTCAAAAGCCTCAAACTGTTTGTACATAATTAATATAACTGCATCCCAGAATATACATAAGACTGTTTTCAGGAATGGAAAAATATCTAGCACCAAATAAGATCACACACCCAATCAAAAATCACCAGATATGCAAAGAAGCAGAAAAATATGACCCATAAATCAATACATGGAATACAGATTTTTGACTTAATATACAAAGACATTAGAAATGAAAAGATTTAAGTTGAATTCGTAGAAAATAAAAATTAGGAGATGTCTGATAAAAAATGCACTAGGAGTAGTATTAGCTGGATTAGACGTTGTAGAAGAAAATATTGATGAACTTGAAGAAACAATAACTAAAACTATCCAAAATGAAATGCAGAGAGAAAAGAGAATCAAAGCAATGAGCATGAAATGCTATATACATGAGCAGAGCACTATATATATACGTATATATATACATACATATATATATGGCATAATTGAAAGACAGCACACAAAAAAAAAAATTAAAGAAATAATAGCCAAAATTTTTCTCCAATGGATGAAAATTATAAGCCTACAGATCAGCAATTATAGAAGTCCAAGCACAAGAAACATAAAGATAGCTTCACCAAAACATATAATAATCAAATAGCTCAAAAATAGTGACAATGGTCAAGATATGGAAATAACATAGGTGTCCACCATAGATATATGGATAAAGAAGAAAGGGTATATATACAATGGAATATTATTCAGCCATGAAAAGAAAGAAATTCTTCCATTTGCTGCAACATAGATGGACCCTGCAGGCAACGGGGAAATGTATGATATCATTTGTATGTGGGACCTAAAAAAGCTGAACTCACAGAAACAGAGTAGAATTGTGGCTAGTTGTGTGTTGGGGAAATATTGGTCAAATGGCATAAACTTGCAGTTAGTCCATGAATAAGTTCCAGAGATCTAATGCATAGCATTGTGATAATAGTCAACAATACCGTATTATATACTTCAAAGTTGCTAAGAGACTAGACTATCATTAAAAAAAAATGGTAACCATGTGATGTGATGGACGTGTTGGTTAATGCTATGTTGGGAATAAAATTATAATACATAAATGTTTCAAATCAACATGTTGTACAACTTAAACTTCTGCCATGTTGGATATCCATTACATCTCAATTTTTAAAACTAATAAGTAAATAAATAAAATTATACCAAATCTGCACAAACTCTTCCAGAATATTGAAGAGGGGCAGCAAATACTTCCCACCTCATTCTATAAAGCCAGCATCATTACCCTGACAGCAAAACCAAAGTTATTACAATATAAAAATAAAGTACAGAACAACATTCCTCATGGACATAGATTCAAAAATTCTAAACAAAATTTGATCAAGTCAAATCTAACAATGTTAACAAGAGAATATATCATGATCAAGGAGTAATTTCTCTTAAGGTTGCTTTAACAATCAAAACTCAATTAATGCCGGGGCACCTGGGGTGGCCCAGTCATTTAAGCAACTGACTCTTGATTTCAGCTCAGATCATTACCTCATGGTTCAAGAGATGGAGTCTCACATCAGCTCTGCACTAAAATGCAGAGCCTGCTTGAGATTCTCTCTCTCTTTCTGCCCCTACTCTGCTCTCTCTCTCTCTCCCTCTCAAAATAAATAAACATTTTAAAAAAGGTTTAAAAATTCAATTAATGCAATTTAAAAACATAACATAGTATTAACATTATTAAAAACTTTTATTTTTAGTGGTTTTTATTTTAATATTACATAACAACAAAAGATTTTTTAATATTAGAAAACAACAGAAAAGGTATTTGAAAACTCTCCCTATATATTTCTTACAGAAACTTACAGCAAATTAGACATCTATTGGGAGATTTCCTTAATCTGATAAAGGGCATATATGTAAAAGACTGCAGGGGCACCTGGGTGGCTCAGTTGGTTAAGTGACTAACTTCAGCTCAAGGTCATGATCTCACGGTTTGTGAGCTGTAGCTCGGCATCAGGCTCTCTGCTGTCAGCACGGAGCCGGCTTGGGATCCTCTGTCTCCCTGTCTCTGCCTCTCTTCCATTCCTTCTCTCTCTCTTCCCTCCCCCCTCCCAAAAACAAATAAACATTAAAAAATGTTTTTAAAACTTCAGCAATATCATACTTCATGGTGAAAGAACGAATGATTTTTCCCTGAGGTCAGAAACAAGGCAAGACTTTGATCTTACCACTTCTGTTCAAAATTGTAGTAGAGTCTAATCAGTGCAATAAAGTAAGAAAAAGAAATAAAGGCATCGTATTGGGAAGGAAGTCATTAACGGTCTTTATTCACATACAGCACAATTGCCCAGATAAGAGATGTCTAAATAAGGAATGGAATTTACAAAAAAACACATAAATACTAATAAGTGGGTTTAGCAAGATTGCAGACACAAGACAATATGGAAAAATCTATTGTTTCTGTACACTAGCATTGAACAATCAGAAATCAAAATTAAAAATCAATAGCATTTATAATAGCAACAAAATTTTGAGAAACTTAGAGATTAATCTCATGAAAGATGTGTCACACTTTATACACTAAAAATTATGAAACATTGTTGAGAAAAAGTAAGGAACAGCTAAATAAATGCAGAGATAGACCATGTTCATGGGTCAAAAGACTCAATATTATTAAGAGGTCAGTGTTTCCCAAATTGATCTAAGGATTCAACACATCCCCAATCAAAATTCCAGCATGCATTTTTATAGAAATTGATGAATTGGTTATAAAATTCATATGGAAATTCTATGGACCCAAAAACAATCAAAACAATTTTGAAAAAGAAAAAGTTGGTAAATATTTGTTCTTCAATATTCTGGAATAGTTTATGTAGATTGGCATAATTTCTCATTTATTTATTTACTATTATTATTTTTAAAAATTGAGATATGACTACTTCATCTCAAAATTTGTCTTATAGCTCATATAATTAAGACAATCTGGCATACATACAAAAATAGACAGATGAGTGAAACAGGAGAGTCCAGAAATAGACCCCTACACATTTATATACCACTGATCTTTGACAAATGCATAAGGCAATTCAGTAAAGAATTTATAGACTTTTCAACAAATATTGTTGGCAAAATTGGATATCCATATGCAAAAAAAAATTAGATATCCATATGCAAAAAAATATTTCAATAAATATTGTTAGAAAAATTGGATATCCATATGCAAAAAATAAAAACATAAAACAAAAAACTTTGATCCATACCTCATATCATACACAAAAATTCACTTAAAATGGATCATGAACTAATTGTAAAAATTAAAATTATAAAATTTCTAGAAGAAAACCTTTGTGCCCTTGGGTTAGGTATAGAGTTCTTAGATACAACTATAACATGATCCATAAAAGAGCAAATTGATAAATGGACTTCATCAAAGTTTCAAACTGCTGCACTACCAAAGACTCTAAGAACCACACTGGGATAAAATATTTTCAAATCCTATACCTAGTAGAGGACTTACATCCAGAATATGTAAAGATCTTTCAAAAATTCAATAAACAATTCAATTCAAAACATGGGCAAAAGACTCAGGCATTTCACCAAGGATGATACACAACAGCAAGTAAGCACATAAAAATATGCTGAGCATCACTACTCACTGGGGAAATCAAACTTATATAACGACAAGAGATTTCTATTTATCAAAAAAAAAATTCCAGAAAACGGAAACTAATCTATAGTGACAGAAAGTAGATTAGCGATTACCTTTGGACGAGGTGCAGGGAAGTTTGGGAAGGAGACATTACCAAGGGGCAAGTGAAACTTTAGGGAGTAATGGATACGTCCATTATCTTGATAGCGATGATGGCTTCACAGATGGACAGGTAGGTCAAAACTCAACAAAAGGTACACTTTAAGTATAAGCAGTTTATTGTTTGTCAAATTATACCTCAAAACAGCTGTTTTTTAAATCTTTTTTTTAAAGGATTAGAATATTTTCTAGTCAATAGGGCTCCTAGTGGCCTCTTTGAGAGCTGTACGATGTTTGAGGTGGTTTAGTCCCAGTGCCTCACTTTACACAGTAAGCTGTGCAGCACAGAGAATACAAAAATCACTAAGCTTGGACTCTTCAAGAGGACACATTTAAGTGCAAATCCAGGCTCTGCCCTCTTCACCTTTCCAAACCTGAATTTTCTCAACTCTCAAGTGAGGCTAACAGAAGTGGTCTCTTATGGTCCTTGTGAGTATGAGATGTGACAAAAGATGTAAACCACTTAGCCAGCACATAGCATGGACACCATAATTGGTAGCTATTATTAGGAAACTAAAGCCCAGAAAGATGAAGTGACTTGCCCAACGTCACACAGTTGTGTCATAGCAAGAAGGACCCTAAAGCCATCTCACCTGCTTCCTAGTCAGGTGGTTTTCTTCCATGAGCTGTGATCCTTCAACTGGTATTTACAACATCAGACCCATTGCTCAACAGCAAAAGTGAAATCAAGAGGACCCCACGTAGAATATAGCACCAAGTAAATTCAGCTGCAGCACCAAAAACTAACAGAGTTGGTACCCAAAATTCTACACAACCACTAAACTGTGCAACTGATACAGACATCATGTTAGGACCCTTTATATGTGATATTAAATACAACACAGCTTCCAGCTGGGGTTCATGGTAGGTAGAGGTCAGAAAGTGGGACAGTGAAACTCAGGAACTTCTTTTTTTTTTTTTTTAACATTTTTTTTTAACGTTTATTTACTTTTGAGACAGAGAGAGACAGAGCATGAACAGGGGAGGGTCAGAGAGAGAGAGGGAGACACGGAATGTGAAGCAGGCTCCAGGCTCTGAGCTGTCAGCACAGAGCCCGATGCGGGGCTCGAACTCACGAGCCGTGAGGTCATGACCTGAGCCGAAGTCAGACGTTTAACCGACTGAGCCACCCAGGCGCCCCGAAACTCAGGAACTTCTATGCTAAATCATGAATTCTCCTAAAATATTAAGAATGGCTGGCACAGGGAGTAAGCTGATTTCAGAGACGGAAATGTTACCAAAAAATCATAACCATCAAGAAGTCACATTGAAAGATAACTTGAAATGGTAAGTTTGATCTGTTTCCTTTGATTAAATGTGAAATGAAATCAATAAGCAACACTCAAGCAACCTCTGGGGTTACAAGCAGAGGGAAGACCCCATCAAAGGCAGGGGCCACGGCGACAATTGGTCTGACAGTTCGTGGTGGCTTGAACAGCAGGCAGCTGGTTAACAGAGTCAAAACAAAATTGGTTAATTTTTTACTACCGTAACCCTAATTAAATCTTAGTAAAATCCTTGTGTGTAAAATAACCCAGAATCGGTCAAAAGAGCTTTCGACGACCCTGGAAGACAATGGTGATTCTCAATCTCCAGCATTTGGAGGCTGCTTCAAAAAAAAATCCGTGAGGTCCTCCTAAGTGTGTACACATCTAGCGACATATACAGTAAATTCCTCATAGAATAAGAAAAGGAAAAGACCCAGTAGTAAGGGGTCATGATTAAAGCTTATCCTCCTCAGAATGGATAGCAAAATCAAAGTTTAAAGTGCTTCCACAGAAGGGGCTGGTGGGAGATTAATAATTAATGTACGGCAGCAATACGGAAATTTTGAAATGTAAATCTGATGAACAAAAAGTGGCATATGATGACAAGCAGGCGCAACAAGGGAGAAGGCGTGGAGGAGGGCCTTTTGCTGGGAGACAGGATAGAAAGTAGCCCTGATTGGGCTTGCGGGGTGGGGGGGAGGGGGTTCCCTTCCCCAACCCCCACACCCCCACCGCCAGCGCCAACTTTCATTTGGACGCGGACAGCTGCTGAAAAGTTACCAGAGAGCGAGGAGCGGGAAGACTCTTTAACCAAAACAAATCAGGTTCACTTGTAGCTTTCCCAAGAGTCTTTCTCTGAAAAAAAGAAAAAGAAGAAAGTTTAACACATCACTTTGATATGTGCTTTGCCAGCCAGTTCTCTGCACTTCCCATTTCCTTCCCATCCTCTTTGCTCCCGTTCTTACTGTTAGATTTCTTTTTAAAAATCCATTTCAATTTTCCTCTAATATTTGTGTATAATTTTTCCTCCTTTTAACTAAGCTCCTTTTGAAATGCCTCCCTTTGTGTGTCTGCAGGCAGGGGGGCAGGGTCTTTGCTCTCCTCTTTGGCCCAGTTTACGGGGGCTTGGGGCTTCACCGGGAGCTCTCAGGAGCATTGTGCAAATTGCACCAGGGCTTCCGTTGGAAGGAGCCACTCATCCCGGCGACCCCGTGCTGTGCCCGAGTGCATCAAGGCCATGTCAACCCCTTGATGCTGCCTCACGCTGTGATCTTCCTTTGCACTGTGTCATATGTCACGATGGGTTTTCCCACAATGCATTCTTTAGTTCAGTGTCAGGGAAAAAGAACAAATAATGTGCTCCTGTGGCAGCCAAACATGCTACCTGCAAGGTTGGGGAGCTGAACACATTTTCCTCCTCTGGAGTGAATTCCCTCAGCTGAAGCTGTCTCTCTTGCTTGCCATTATTCTCACTCTGCCCACCCCTCCCCTACTCTAACTTCAGCTGCTCTGCAAAGTGCTTTCTGCAGGTTAAAGCATTCGTCTGGCAGGAAAATTTTGAGTTGCAGACAATCTTTGTGAGTTCATCAATGGGTCTGTTTATGCTAAATATATTTACACAAGAAATACTGATCTAAGGTGTTCCATATTGTCTATATAGAGTTTTGTCATGAAACCGTGTGAAAATTTGCAGAGGGCAGAAGTTCCCCTAGAACAAGGCCACTGAGAAATCATCCCTAAACTCATGAAAATGTCTATTTTTAATTGCCAGTTCATCATCACTTTACCTTTTTAAAAAAAATTATGATGGAGAATACCTCCTTTTCTGTGCAAAATAGCCAAATGCCAGACTGGCTGCCCTTAATCTGTCTTTCTGAGAAAGGAAAGAAGGCTTGCCCCTGATGATTGCATTTATTATCTGACTACATACAGTCTCTTTTACGCACAGCACATGCTGTAGCATGTATGGTGTTTGGAGGTATTCATGCAAACTTTTTATACCCACTGGCCTTACACACAGAAGGAAGAGACAAACAACATGTTAAACCTTAGGGCATCTGAAAGGATCAATGAAAAAAAAAAAAAAAACCAGACTTCCCTCCTCTGTGGAGTGTCCACAGCTTACAATAAAGTGTAAAAAATAAATAAATAAGATCATATTATATGACTCTCCGCACCCTGCTACACAGGGGATTTGTTAGACATGCAGGCTTTCAGACTCCTCCCCACACCTACCAATTCAGAATCTGCATTTTGACAAGATTTCCAGATGGTTCGCTTACACATCAAAGATTGAGGAGCGCTGCGCTGCACGATGGTGTGGTAGGTGTTTCCGAAAAGATGCAGCCTGAGGAGTCAATTGCATGTAGAACTTTTGCCCTGAGAGCAAACCACCTTGTCTGGTATACGTACAAAGTATCCTCATAAACTACAAATGGT
The DNA here is from genome assembly GCF_018350215.1 of Panthera leo. Taxonomy (NCBI): domain Eukaryota; kingdom Metazoa; phylum Chordata; class Mammalia; order Carnivora; family Felidae; genus Panthera; species Panthera leo. Next base: position 88,330,710 of record NC_056683.1, read on the forward strand.
ATTTCTCATATCAACAGAGGAAAAGAAAGCTAAATAAAAACACGTACTCGGTGCAAACATCCCTTTTCTATTTATGGAGAAATGCATATGAGGTATATATAATTTTATATATATTAATGCACATGAAAATGGCTTAGCAACAAAATAGAGACAGATCCTGGGTTGCTATAACACTAAATGGAGGATGGAGAACCCTGATGAAGGTTAAAACCAATTCAAATGTGCAGGTTGTGCTGACTATATTATTCTGAAGGAGTTTGTGGTATGATAGTCTACACTGAATCATTTAGATACTTACAGTGTGCATAAATTGAAAACTGTTATTTTTTTCTTCTGAAATGAACTGCTGAGTATGTGTGAGCCCAGCTCTATAAAGCGCTCCCTCTCGCGCTCTCTCTCTCTCTTGCTCTCTCCCTCTCTTCCCCTTATCACTTTTTTCCCCCTTATCTTTCTTGATGTCAAACCATGATGGCTGATGCTATCATATGTCTCTTCGTTACACTGAAAGTATTCTTTAAACTCCTTGGTAGAATGCATCCCCCCTACAGCCCTGTTCCACCTCTGCCCTTATAAATACACTTACATTGCCAATCCTACTCTCATTTGTAACAAGGTAAATTCTTACTTAGGCAGTGTTTATTATCAGGTTCATGTTTGCTTGTTGATACTTTGGTTTTATCAAATGTTTCTCAGCGTGAAAATCTTATTTCACTAATGAGAAAGCCGAGTTCAAAGACTTCTTTAGAAGTGTTATACATAAACAACCACGAAAGAGTGTCCCCAACCATAGCAAGCCAGGCCTTGTATTCCTACTCTTGAAATACCACTCATAACAAACATTGGGGGATTTCTTCTGATTAGATTAATTTCTTATCATTTCACCTTACTCGGTCGCTTCTTTTCTTCCTCTCACTACCAAATACCCATTTTTTAAACTTTTTAAAAACACTAGACTTAATTTGGGGAGCAGTTTCAGGTTTACAGAAAAATTGAGCAGAAGTACAGACTTACATATCGCCTCAAACTCCTCCCACTTAGTTTTCCTTATTTATTAACATCTTGCGTTAGTGTGGCACTCTTGTTGCAATAGTGATATATAATTATTAACTGATTTACATAGTTGAGATCAGAGTTCGCTTTTATTTCTATGGGTCCAAATATCCATTTTTTCATCGCATCACTGCTGTGATCCTTTCTGGATTTTCTTCCCACCTAATTAAGAGAAATACATACTGGTACAAAAAAGAAGCCCATTCCAATCAATCACCACATTACCAGAGCTAAGTAGTAGCTATTTGTTTCTTCTCTTGAGCATCTATTGCATTCAAAGGACAGTGAGACAGCAAGTGACTCAGAGATGTATCTGACATGGACTCCTTCTCTGGAACCTAGGCTCAATTAGGAGGGATAAAACATGGATAAAAGTAGTAAGACCAGGATTGAAGAGAGCTCAGGAGAAAAATCATGGCAAGTTGAGTGGGTGGAGAAGGACAGGCTCTTGTAGGGAAGGCAGCATTTGAGAGCCAGGAAAGATCAATAGAATTTGAGGATGTGCCAATCAGGTTTAGGGACTGGCTGAGAACAACTCTAGTGAAAAGACTGACGATGGAGAGATGTGGGTCTTGTAAGAAAGCCAGAAGGAGTTCAGACTGGTTGACTACAGACAGGATTAGTGAAGGGCAGGGATGGTCAACAAAGTTGAGAGTGGATTATCCATTTCTGTGGAGGATACTCCTAGAACATTTAGAGAAGTGGTTCTCAAAGTGAGGTAACAAGACACCCCAAGGCTGTTTCTAGAGCCAGGTTTCTCTTAGTATGCTACTTGGCTCATCAAAACAGAACCAGTCTCCTGAGGCTCTTATTTCCAGGCCTAACTTACACTCACCTATTCAGGATCTGGAGGGAGGAGGTGAATGTAGAGACCAGGAATTCACATTTTGAACAAGAATTCCAGGGGCGCCTGGGTGGCTCAGTCGGTTGAGCATCTGACTTCAGCTCAGGTCATGATCTCGCGGTCCGTGAGTTCAAGCCCCGCATCGGGCTCTGTACTGACAGCTCAGAGCCTGAAGCCTGTTTCGGATTCTGTGTCTCCCTCTCTCTCTCTGACCCTCCCCTGTTCATGCTCTGTCTCTCTCTGTCTCAAAAATAAATAAATGTTAAAAAAAAAATTGAACAAGAATTCCAGGTGATCCTTATACTATAGTGTGAGATAATTTTCCTAAGACAGTTGGGAAATGTGCCAGGGCAAAATAGTACTCTATAATCCTTTTTTCATTGAATTCAAAATCCACACACCTTTTTAAAAATAAACACATGACCTCAAAAAATTTATCTATGAGGTAGACACACATTCACCCTCCTCTCTCATTAAAAATATTTGGATGGAAACTTATGAGGAGCACTGTACCAAAAGCAGACAGAAGACCCAAATATGCTGCTAATATGTGGAGACGTATATAGATTCTTAGGCATAAACTCTGCTTTGTGTTGTCTGTATAAATATCGCCTTTCTCTGCAATGATCAGCTTTGGCCTCCTCCACACCTCCCCTGGTTTGATGGCAGACCATAATAATGTCACTTGGCTATTCTTGAAAAACAGCTACTAAATGTTGATGATACTTACTGCAGCAATATTTATGTGAGAATCCTAAAATACTTGGGAAAATGTTTTGAGGGTGCAAAGGCTGGCATAGCCATAAATTCTGAGTAACGCTGCAGTTGGGCAGGGACATAAAGTTCAATCGCCTCTGATTTTCTGGATGGTTTTGTTCACTGTTTTGTACACTCATACGACCCTTCTTAGTCTAACTGGATGTGGGGCTCTTCCTAGCAGGTTAACTGTCAAACTGAGGAACTGAAGAGTATCGTGATTTCCCAAGTCTCATTTGCTCCTGGGGTCATTCTTACCCACAATGAAGAAATCAGTTCAATGGCCAGTCTCATTTATCTCAGATTCCTGAAGATTAAACTTCAGACATTTCTGTACACACAGAAGTGAGAACAGAAGGAAAATCCAAGTCTTCAAAACCATGTGCCTTGAACATAATGGCTGCTGGTAGCAAAAATAGAAACCCCTCCCTTTGAGAGAAATGTACTAAACAATGCAGATACAAAGACATATGCAATTTGTTACCAGAGAGAGGAGTTGTATAGGCAAAAGCAGCCAGTGCTTGATTTAATGAACCAAATCACCAATTATCCACAAGGGTAAATGGCTATTCCCCACACTCAGTTCTCACCTCCCACACTTTCTGCTTTGGAAATTATTCCTCTGAATGGACATGCAAAGCAGAAGATGCAAAGAGAACTTTGCCTTTGTTCATTCTTCCTTCAAACATTTATAGGGGAGCCTGGGTGGCTCACTTGGTTGAGCGTCTGACTTTGGCTCAGGTCATGATCTCACGGTTTGTGAGTTCGAACCCCGCATTGGGCTCTGCACTGACAGTGGGAGCCTTCTCAGGATTCTCTCTCTCTTTCTCTCACTCTACCTCACACACTCTCTCTCAAAGTAAATAAACGTTTTAAAAATGCTTTAAAGGGCGCCTGGGTGGCTCAGTTGGTTAAGCGTCCGACTTCAGCTCAGGTCATGATCTCGAGGTCCATGAGTTTGAGCCCCGCGTCGGGCTCTGTGCTGACAGCTCAGAGCCTGGAGCCTGTTTCAGATTCTGTGTCTCCCTCTCTCTCTGCCCCTCCCCTACTCATACTCTGTCTCTCTCTCCTTCAAAAATAAATAAACATTAAAAAAAATTTAAATAAAAATGCTTTAAAAATGTTCATTAAAATGTAAACAATTATTCTTCAAGTGTGCTGTGTGGCTGTTTTGTGTTTTCGACAACTCACTGCTCTATTTTGTAAGGCCATGTCGCTCTAACATTGATAACATGGCCCTCTCGCCACCTTTAGTACATATCTGGAACTCATCTGAGGGTTCCTGGGCTACTGCCGTGTCATTAGCTATTTTGCCTCCACCCTTTATTCAACTGAAATGATTTTTTAATTATCTTACCTAAGCTCATCTTACCTAAGCTGCTACCCTTTTAGAGTCTTTGATCAGAGAATCATACCTGCATTGTCTCTGAGGTTTAAGAAATTTACTTTCCCAAAGTCTAAATTTTATCTGACAATGTCTAGTTTTGCAGCCCTTTGCCCAAATCTCTACAATGGGCAGTAATTTTCCCTATAGTTTCATTAATTTTCACATTCTTGACTATTCTCCTTTCTTACTTAAGTGACAGGCCAAGATGGCTCCTTCCGAACCCATCCGTTTCAACACCTCCCCAGGTCCCTCCATACACAGACACACACAGACACACACACACACACACACAGACACATGCACATGCACACACACACACACAATTTCTCAGGTTCTATGATATCTCTAGACTACCCCAAAACAAATTTTCTTGAGTGGGGCCAAATATTTGAGGTCATAGTCATGAAAAGAAAAGGTCACTCAGGCTCTCAGTAGTTATAACCTCACAAATAGAATCCAATTTTTGCAAGCCCAGTAAAGAATGCATCAGATTAGATGCTATGCTTTGCTGGAGTGAAACTTCCAACAGAGTTCCAAATATTTGACATCCCTCATGTCTGTCTTAGCTTAACCCTATCGTTGTTGTTACCTGAATTGTAATAGTTTATTCCACAACATCCATCTTTTCAGGAAGGCTTAAGTTTAATAAGAATAATATCCATTTTTCCTTTGCAAAATAACATATATACACTCACATTATACATATATACGCCCACAAACATATACGATTTTTGACAATGTAACTTTCCATTTTCAGAAATATTTCTGTTTACTGTAAGCAGATTAATGACAAAGACTATTCAAGAGCTCTTTTAGGCTTCTTTGCCTCTTTCCCTGATCAATCCAAATTTAACACTTATACTTAATAGTAATTCCATGTGAGAGCAAGAAAACACCTCTCTACCCACCCTTGAGTGTAGAGCCGTAAAAGATAAAAAGTTATGATAGTATTCTGGTCTTGAGAGAATCAGAATGCCTATTTATTTCTCTTTTGTGGAAGTGCACTTGAGAAGTAAAATGTGAAACCCTACCCCAGTGTGAGATTAAAAGCAGAGGGAGGTTTTCCTCATAACTACAAATGATCTACACGGAGAGAACAAGTAATGATGAGTTTTTGAAAATGATAAGATTGTAGCAATCCGAAGCACTGCAAGAAATTGGCAAATTGTAAAACGACCAGAAGGAGCCACGGTGAAACTCTAATTTTGCCGGCCCTCCAGCCTCAGCAAACGGAGCAGATGCAGGCGGCAGGGATGATTTTCCTCTTTCCAGGGTGGCCGGACCTTCTAAACCATGAGATACAAGAGGTTAGCTGTGTGGTCTCTGTTGGAGAGAGTTAAAGGATCATGGTCGCAGAGCACAGGGCAGTTGAGATATCTGTAAACTCATTTCTGTCATTGCTTTAGGGACACAAAATCCTGTTGGCTTTATTGAATGTGGTAACTGTCAGCGTGTTATGAACATTAACAGGGTCTGCAGAAGTGACCTCCACCGTTGACTAGATAGTTCCCATTGGAACGAGGTTATGACTTGTATCAAGCAAAGTGATGCCTGTTCAAAGAACGGGAACGTCACACTCGGGTAAGATTCTGGAGGTGTCTGGAAGTTAATAACCATCTATTGGTAACTAACACCTTCACGTCTATAGACCAAAATTCTGTCCCGGCCTAAAATTCCTTATTTTTTTTTAAATGAAACTAAGCACAAATAAAGCCCCAATGATGAAACTAGGAATGCTCAAATGTCATTTTGTAGATCCATTGAGACCCACCCACCCCCAAATTTTGGAAAGTACTTGGGATTTCTTGGTCACAGTCATGAAAGAAACGGACCATCAAAGGTTCTAAAAAATCACGACCTCCTTGTTTAGATCAGATTATCCTTTTACCAGTCAGCTGGTCGGGCATCTCATCCTTCCCGACACTGCCACCAGTGCTGTGTATTAGCCCCAAAGACCCACGCCCCACGACTCCATATTGTATCTTCTTGGCTCCTTATGTAGTCTCTTGACTGTGTTCCCATAGTTGGTACCTCTGTTTCTCCTTCATACCCTGGCCCTGGCCCTAGCCTGGTCCCTAAAATTCCTCAGGACTGCCTCAGCTTCTTCCAGGTAAGCCTGCCACACCTGACTATGACAGCAATACACCACGCTTAGGAAACTACCTTTTCCCCTTATTCTCTGTAATCTAATAGCTATTTTTGTGAGGTCTTCATTGCTAGTTTTTTTTCCAAATGTGAATAATGTTTACTATGCCCTCTATTTTTTTGTTCTTAGAGAAAGGATGTAAGCAATTAGCTCAACACCCTCAATATGGTAAAAAGTAAACTGAGTTTTATACTAAACTTCATGTCTTAATTTGGTCATTTCCTCTTGGTAGCACGGTACTTTATTAAAGGTCTCTAACCTCTTCAATTCACTGATTCACTCATTCACTGATTCATCCATTCAACAAACATTTATCCTTTCCATTTTCTCAATTTTTGCATTATAAAACATCTTGCCTAAGAGAGTTTTGTTGTGATTGGTGAATCACATAACTGATGCTTTTTATTCTTACAATTATTTCAATGCAAACATTTCCAGCCTGCTTTTATTTCCATTGATTTTCACACATATTTACCCTTTCTCATCTTAAATAATGAATTTTTCTTCTTTTCTATGCCTGTGTTTAAATATTTCCTTTATTTGTTATATGTGCCTTTTCTTTGCAAAATAATTATAGCTACAGTGTATAATTATGGTTTAATCGTTGCATCCATTCTGTTCAATGATCCCTTTACTAAGTGGAATTACATGTCGAGTTAACACCTTTATCAAGTGCTAGTTTTCAAAGAATAAGCTATGCAGTCTTGCTGAGTTTTTCCCAGCACTCGCCTTTTCCAGAACAAAGCATTCTTCCAGAGTGAATGGTTTACAAAAATCTGATAGCAACTCAGTCGGATAGAAAAAATGAAAACTCTATATTTTAGCTGTGTTGCAGGCAAGAAAGAACGATGAAACTGAATCTATCTTCAAATTATAGAAATTGACTGACTTTACAGATGCATTAAATGGTTCACCTTTTAAGATTTAACTTTTTAAGATGTATTCTAATTGAATTTTTGAGATGCCGACAACTCTTACTCTTCCAATGACCCCTGTTTTCTTTTTTAGATATTTTGCTCTGAAGAAATTTTATTGGAAAAAAATAAAATTAATATAATCTCTACTTTTCTTTTGCTTTTTATTTTATCACCTCAAATCAGTTTTAAAAAATAGAATGTAAGCCAATCAATAAATAAAATATTATCTTTATTAGGAATATTTATTTTTAAGTTACTATATGCTGGCTACTCTGCTAAATTCTTTACATAGATCAGCCTCTTTGATCTATATTCAAAATGAGGTTGTTCCTATTATTACCTTCATTTTACAGATAAGCTAACAGGTCTTTAAAAGGGTAAGTGACTTTCCAAAGTCACAGAAGTATTGTGATTATAACATCAATAAGGGACCTCATTCGAACCCACATGCTGATGAGGCCTGTGAGCTTTTGGGTTATGTGAGTCAAATAGCACTTCCGAAGGTCATTGTGGGAAAATCAGAATCTATTGCATTAAAATCCCTAAGAAATGAGAACCTCACACTGTGTGCATACTTCGGTATCTACTCCAGTGTGTGCAACGTGCCAGGGAAGACTTTAGTGGAATCACAACATGGACATCAGACTTTAAGTCACTCTTGGTCCCTATCTACAGTTCATTGACACCATCTAGCTGCTGTATTATCATTTTTTTATTATAACACAAGGGTTTCCCAACGATTAGATTACAGGTAAGAAAGACCAACCACAGTTCGCAGGCTTCAGCCAACACCCTTTTGATTTGCTGCATCACAAATGGACCAACAACTATCACATAGAGTTGACCCTTGAACAATGGGGATTAGGGGCACCGACTCCCAGCCCATGCAGTCAAAAATTTGAGTATAACTTGGACTCACCCAAAAATTAACTACTAAGCCTACTGCTAACCAGAAGACTTACCCATAGCGTAAATAGTCGATTATCACATATTTTATATAGGTATTATATACTATATCCTTACAATAAAGTAAGCTAGAAAAAAGAAAATGTTAAGAAAATCACTAGAAAGAGAAAATACATTTACAATATGCATTGTATTTATAGAAAAAAAATCTATATATAAGTGGATCCATGCAGTTCAAACCCCTGTTGTTTAAGGGTTAACTGTATGTGTGTGTGTGTGTGTGTGTGTGTGTGTAATATAGATCATATTGTGTGTGTGTGTGTGTATATATATATATATATATAGGCAAGAATAATTTATTAGTTTGCATGTCTTTAAAGAACATGAGATATTTATATGCTTTTATCATGAGATACGTGTTTGTGTGCCTTTTAGTGTAATCTCTTACATAATCTAAATGTGAAATATTTTTGAATAATTCTATACTTTGTTTAGGGAGTCACCATACATGTCACAGAAATTATCTCTGCTCAAAGAATTCAAAAGCAATAAACATCAAGTCTCAATAGGACTTAATTTAAGGATTTTGCAGTGTCTCAGGCTTATAATATAGATTAATAGCATCATTTCCACAATGAACCACAATTATGTCAATTAATGGAAATTTCCAGGTAACAAGATGCTGAGAATAGACATTTTATTACACACACACACACACATACACACACACACACACACACACACACACACACACATATATATATATATATATATACACACATATATCAACACGTCAACACTCATAAATAAAATGAAGGGGGTAGTTTAAGCTCCATTTCTTCAGCAAACTCTCAGTAAAATAATTCCCATTATTTGTAGTCTGGTTGCCCATAAAACTTTCAACAGCTGAATAAATATCTGAGTTTTGCTCTGTCTTTGTTTCAATTTACTTGCATACCTGTGAGCCCCTTTCCACCACCCCTAGATAGACCACCCGGAGCCCAGTTCCTGGTGGTGCTAGTAAGAGTTGAGTGCTTAATTTCCTGCATGCTGCATATAAAAGCACCCTGATGTGTCAGGCTCCAAAGGCAAAACACAAAAAGGAGTAAACACTGGTTTTATATGGAATCCTTCATATACAAATTATCCCAAAGAGCTTTACAAACAATGAGTTCGACACTGGGATGGTGTGAACCAATGTGGCAGCCATTGAGTGCTCAGCTATAACTCACACAGAGGCCTCCTTGAAATGTCAAAAAGTATACAGTATATCTTCCCCAGCATTCCCTCCTTAAGCAAGGTCTGCACACGAAGCTTGCTGTCAATCACAGAACTCCACTCACACTTAATGTAAAGAAAGGGAAAATTCCTCATTTATAGGATTGATACAATAACTTGCAGAAGAACTTACCCTGGGGGGAGGACTGCGTGCTCAAGTTCAGCCAATGTACTTGGTGCAAGTTACTAGCCCCACCGATTGCTCCTCGGTAGGGTTCCTATATGACTCTTTACAACCACCTGATCCCTGTCCCCAGCCCCTCCCAACATACAAACACCCCTAAATATCAGTTTTGAACAACCAAAGAGTACGTAGGTTAATACTTAGCTCACACACAGCGTTTTTGCTGCCCTCATTTTCGTGTTATTCATTTCATTTTATAAATTGTGCACGTGTCTTCCTCACCAAGTGAATAGTAAGAAATCCTGTGTTGTTGCTTTTGTAGCCACCATTTTGCCCCACTACCCTCAACCAACAGCACCTACCCAAGTCCTACTGAGCTAATTGTTTCTGGGTAACAGGCTCTCAATAAGAGCTGATTAAATAAATACAGCAAACTTATTCCAGGACATAGGCATGGAAAGGAAGTTGCACTTTGTAACTTTAGTTCTAACAGAAACTGTATCTAGATCATTGTAAGAATAAGTTTTCTTTCTTTCTTTCTTTCTTTCTTTCTTTCTTTCTTTCTTTTTTTTAATATTAGTGGAAAGAAATGAACTTTTCCAACAACCCATTTACTGACTAATATCCAGATACTCCTTATCAAAATTTCTGTTAAGTTCTTTCAGGTCCCATGGCAAGCTTGTTCTGATGGAATGTCATGAAAAGCAGAACTTTCAATCATTGGTTATTGCCCTGGGAGGCTCTTCCAAAGCAACCCTCAGTAGCAATAGTTGTACATTGTCCTCTTGGAACGATGGGCTAATAATGGCAGGATGCTTGATGTCCATATCTGCTTGAGAGTTGCCAGAAGGGAGAGCAGAAGGACAAACAATCTTCTCCCCTTGGCTTTTTCACACATGGCTTTTGTGAGCTGGCGCTTTGGGTCACCTGACACCCAGGCTGACACATTTGCAGCATTTTCAAGGTTAGGAATCAGTAGGGATGCAGAGCAGCTGGATAAAATGAATGTCCAGCCCCTGCCCACCCTCCTCTCTGCACCTTGCTCTTCTCTGAGGGATCAGTTTGAGGTCACAGGGAACCTGTAAGTGCAAGCATCTCTTCCCCTCTTCCAGCTGGCTTCATTTGGGGCACTGAACACACAGCTCACTCTACCCATCTGTCCCCTACTTACAGTTCTTCCACGGCTCTAGAAGTTCAGATTGTAATTCGTTTTCTCTTTTAACCACCCTGTGACCCTCCCCTGGGCCAGTCCCTCTACTTATTTACTTATTTATTTACTTATTTACTTATTTATTTGTGTTCATGGTCAGAGACCCACAGCCATCGGGCAACTCATGCATGGGCCAAAATCATACCCCTTTCTCCTAACTAAAGGGAACATAGTTTGTCTTCTGAAAGCACTTTACATCAGAGAGAACTCTTCAGATATTTAACTGCAGTATAGTCTCTGGTGCTACACTGTCCAGGTTCAAATACTGTCATATTCCTTCTAATTGTGTGACCTTGGGCAAGTCAACATTGACTGGGACTCATCTTTAAGTACTTACCTCATAGGATTTTGATTTGGATTCATTGAGTGACTATAAGTAAAGCGTATTTGGAACACAGAAGCACTGTATCTATGTTGGTTGTTTCTGTTATCACCAGCACTGAGTCAGACTGTGCTAGCAACTGTAACAGGCCAACACTGAAATCTCAGTGGTTTAACAACACAGAAATTCATTTCTTACCTTCACAAAATCCAGTTGTGGGGATTCAACAGCACGGATACCACCCATCCTGGTTCTGTGCCATCCCCTGCTCATCTGTGGGATCTTCTCTGGCCAGCATATCAGGAAAGAGAGAGTAGCAGGGAGCAAGGAGAAAGGAGGGTTGTGAGGGCAGTGTTGAAGGGTCTGGCCTGGAAAGGACGTACCCTACTCCCTTGTACATCCCAGTGGCCAACACTCAAGTCACATGGCCACATCTAGCTGAAAGGGAGCTTTGGTCTAGTTGTGTGTCCAGGAAAAACAAACCTTCAGTGATCTTGTGTTAGTTTAGTCTCTCCCACAACTGCTTCATGACCCTCAAGGGAAATTGTTCCTGAACAAACCTCAGGGCTAATTTAAGACTGAAGTAATTTAGACGCTAATTAACTCACTTTGAGTTATCAACTGTTGATATTATCTCCTATCAACCATAAGCTGTCCTCCCTCTCATTTCCTTATCCTTATCAGCATGAAGCAATGAAGTCTTCTAGCTGGATGATTTCAGCGTTGGGGAGGAGGGAGGGAGAGAGAGAGAGCCTCAGATTTCCAGGTTGATTGTTTCTGTCCTAGGGAATTGTACAAAAATAGAAGTCACTAAACTGAGTCTGACCTGGCCCTCTGAGGCTGAGTTGTAGTTGCGTATAGTCCTGGGAAGTGCCCCCAGGACTCAACATGATTACTGTACCTCCCAGATCCCAGCCCTGCTCCTCACTGAGGATTCCTGCTGCACACTGTCTTCAACTCTACATTGTACCATCAAGTGGAATTTAAGCAGCCTCGATTTTGCCAGGCCAAGAATAGAACCATCTCTCCGTGGACAAGGAACCCTTTATTGTGCCTCCCTCTGGGTCTGGATCTCCTGATCACCTAAGGACCTCTTTCCTATCTAGAGATAAAAGAAGAAAATCTCTACTTGTGGAAGTTGGCTGGTTTTATGCTCAAAAATCAAGATTCAGTTCTCATATTCCTCCTGCCCAAAGTCAGTCAGGACTTTGTGTTATAAGAATTTGTCTTCTCCAGATCTTAAACCTGGCCTTGGTCCAATGCCTGCTTTTGGTGGGGTTTTTCTGCTGCCTGGAATCTTCTCAAAGCATTAAGGACCCAAAAGGCTTAGTGCCGGTATTATATGGATTATTGGTTTAGTCCACCCTTCTTGCAACTGCTTCCTTCAGGCAATATAATTTAAGAGTACAATTCTGAAGTCAGTCTGCATAGGTCCAAATGTTGTCTCTGTCAGTTACTACAAGTCTCTGTGACCTTTAGTCAACTGCTGGTCTTCATATGCCTGTTTCCCCTCTTACTTTGGGAGTAACAACACTATCTACCTTGTGGGTAGGGAAAGCATTAAATGAATTAGTACACACAGAGTGCATAGAATGGGGTTTGGGGCATAGTAAGTAGTTGCCATCATGATTATAAGCTAGGTTACACCATTTGTTCACTATGTAATAGACATAGTTCCCCTAAAACAAAAATTACCAACCTTTGAGCTGTAAGTGGACATACTAAAAATACAGACCCTCAGAGATGCTGGGCCAGGCCTGCAGTCACCTCTGCAATGAGCAGCCTCAATACTTTTCCCCAACATAATATACAAATATTGTCATTCTATGTGCCACGATGTGACAAAGCAGAAAAGCACTCGTTCAAAATTTCCTACAGAGACCATGATCAAAAAAGCAGAAATAGTATTCCACTAAAGTTGAAACAGAGCAAGCAAGGATAGACTCACCCAATTTTCCACCACATTAAGACCATTAACTTCTGACCCAGGTTTCTGAGAAATCTTTCACAGGGCAGAGGATCATTCTAGAAGACAGAACAGAAGATGCCAGAATTTCTTAAGCACTGACCTAAACGTTTTCAACAGTGATTCCTGAACTGGGAATTATGGACAGTGTCTGACAAAGGGAGACTCACCGGGGGTACACTCCTCCACCCTCAGGATAACAGAATTCACCCCGCGCCTGGTTGGCATTCCCATGGTAACACTCACTGCAGCCTCTGCTAGCTTGGAGAAGTCTGGTTCTCCCAACCTTTGAGTCTGTGAGTGAACTGGCACCTACACGCTCACATCAAAAGTCACATCCTCCTAAATCCCCAGCCCTGTCTGGTTGCCAAAGTTATTCATGGGGGAAACAAACTCAGGCAGTGGCCCCCTAACCACCCACATGTCAATTTTTTTTCTTTTAATATGTGCACAAATTGCATCCATTGCTGTGGGTTTGAAGACAGTAAGGTGAAGACTAGGTCTTGTGTAAAAAACGGAAGAACTGTGTACCACACAGCAAGAGTCGCTCCAGCACTGGTTCAAAGTCAAACTCTGACTTCTTTCAGGTCTCCTGAAATGAGCCCTCCCTCAAGTCAGCCTGCTGCAAAACAGGTAATTAATACAGTACTCACTGTCCCAGGCTCCCTATATCCAAAAACATTTTTTGCTGAAAATGACAATCATAAAGCTTTGCTTTGCACAACACTTCACAATTTAAATGATGCTTTTGTGAGTTTTGATCATAGAAAAAAACCAAAAATCTCGGGAACTGTTTCCATTTTAAGACCTCTCCCAGTGCTAGTTTTTCCTTGTCACAGTGAGATTTCATTTGGGAGGGGGCGATGTTAAGAGTCTCGCTGGAATCCAAACACCAAAAAAAAAAAAAAAAAAGATTTTTATTTTATAAATGATTACTATAATGATCACTATAATGATCACTATAATTACAGAAAGAGCTATCATTTCCTGAGCTCTTACTAACTGGCAAGAAAATGCCTCTCATAGTTTTGCTCTCTTCCTCACTAAGGTATAAACCAAGTATCCTTTAAAGGACAAGGGGATTCACATTTTCTTGATCAAGCAGTTTGAAACTTCCTTGAAATGCCTTGTTAATCTCTGAGTCCCTGTTGACACATGGTAGGTATTGAAAAAGCTTTCAATAAATTAATTCTTTAAATGATTAGTATAATAATCTTCTCTGAACTCTTCAAAAATTGATGTCCCAATCAAATATGCATCAACATTCCCCACTAAGAGTCACTGAGATTTACAACCAAAGCAACATACCTTCAAATAAATTGGAGAGTTCGTCCATATCATTTCTTCTCCATTATGTTAACTTTCAATATTACCAATACCTTATATAGTCCATTAGTTCAAAGATTTTAAACATTATTCTTTTGTTAAACATTTATTTATTTTTGACTCAGAGACAGAGACAGAGTGTGAGCAGGGGAAGGGCAGAGAGGGAGGGAGACACGGAATCCGAAGCAGGCTCTAGGCTCTGAGCTGTCAGCACAGAGCCCAACGTGGGCTGGAACTCACAGACCACAAGATCATGACCTGAGCTGAATTTGGACACTCAACCAACTGAACCATCCAGGCACCCCTAGTTCAGAGATTTTAATACATATAAAGTATACATTTTAAAATTTGAGCTTTCCATCAACTTTTACACAGTATATGCTCATTGTGATGAATGATTTACTCAAAGCTGCTTTAGTTAATGCACGTGATCAGAAAAGTTTATCATCCAGTACTTTTATATTAGAATTTTTAATCAGTTTCACCTTAAAAATGTATCTAACACTTTTGTTTTCAACCTTTGTAGCTCCAGAGAAATGTGTTTAAAATAATCACTTTAATAACTTAATGGACTTGATATTTTATGTCTGAATGAAATTTAGTTACCAATTTCATACAAGTACACTTAATGCTAAATAATGCCGTGTTATCATGGGCAAATCAGAGAGATTTAATTTATCTACTTTAATCTCTCTCTTTTGGTGTTTCAATTCTGGTTTTTCTTTGACTTTTTATGTGACTTTTTACATTCTCATTTGCACAAAACCATTCTAACATTTAAAAACTTTACACGCTCCTGTTATTTGCCTAAATATCATGTTATCATCAGATAATGATTGAAGCCACAATTAATTTCACCAGTATTTGCAATGGAGTAGTTACCATCATTTGCAGACTTTTATAATTTCAATAAAAACATTAATATAACCGTTTTTGTAGGTCAAAACAATCAAACATTAGGATTTCTTATGTCTCCATCTAATACAAACACACATTCTAGCCTTAAATTGAGGTAGCTTATTTGTTTAAACTCTGGGAGGCTGCAAGAATATGAAGAGGGAAGTTAGTCAAACCTAGTTTTGAATCTCAGTCTTGCATACATACTAGTCCTGTGACCTTGTAAAACTTCTTCACTTCTCTGAGCCCTTAATTTCCTCACCTATCAAATAGTAATTACTACCTGGAAGGTTATCATGAGAATTAAATTAAAAAACACATATAAAGCATCAAGCACAGTGCCTGGAAGAAGACATTCACCAAGTATTTCGTCTTTTCTGTTTCTTCTTGTTTTTAAAAATGGAAATCAAATCAGCTCCAAAAACTGTAGTGCAAAGGGCAATTGACAAATGGATCAGGTAAGTGCCTCTAATTTGTTGCATGAATCAGGTGTTTGTATGTGTGTGTGTGTGTGTGTGTGTGTGTGTGTGTGTGCATGCACGTGCACACACCCGGGCACACTGAGATGAGCTACATATGACACTATAACACAATTTGCCTTTCTGGCAAAAATCGATCTTATGAAATGCTTCCCATTTATTTTGATCTCAAATGTAAATTCAGGAAAAGTTTCATTTTCTTGTTACAAAAAGACTGTTTGGGGGAAACCTGGGTGGCTCACTGGGCTTAGCGTCCAACTTTTGATTTTGGCTCAGGTCATGATCTCACAGTTTGTGAGATGGAGCCCCACATCAAGGTCTATGCTAACTGCATGGAACCTACTTGGGATTCTCGCTCTCCCTCTCTCTCTGCCCCTCCCCCACTTGCATGCTCACACGTGCACATTCTATCTCTCAAAATAAATGCATAAAACTTTTTTTTAAAGACTGTTTTATGAATTATTAATCATTTAGCAAATCCAATAGATTGTGAATGTAGATTAAACTATATTAGCTACTTGCAGTTGACTACTGTGATTCTGGGGATGTTTCCTTCCAAGCGATCCTTATTGCTCACTTTGAGAAACGAATGGGCAAATTTCACTCTTTTCTCAAATGGAATTTTCCTGTTTTTTAGACATCCACTAAGAATTTGTAACATGTCTCCTGGTGGTTTGAAAATCTATGACTCTACCGGGGCGCCTGGATGGCTCAGTCGGTTGAGCATCTGACTTCGGCTCAGGTCATGATCTCACGATTCGTGAGTTCGAGCCCCGCGTCGGGCTCTGTGTTGACAGCTCAGAGCCTGGAGCCTGCTTCAGATTCTGTGTCCCCCTCTCTCTCTGCCCCACCCCTGCTTGTGCTCTGTCTCTCTCTGTCTGTCAAAAATGAATAAACATTAAAAAAAAATTAGAAAATCTATGACTCTAGGGAAAAACTGGTATTTTAAATTATTTATACTTTTCCAAAATTGCTTTCAAAGAAGACACAATGAAGAGGGCAGCAATTTTGAACAGACCACCATTCATGGGGCCAAATGTTTTGTTTGTAGTTTTGTATTCTTTGTTTAAAAAAAAACAAATTCTGTCCAGTTCCATTTCTGAGTTTTACTGAAACCTTACCAAGTTTTTGGTGTAGGCTTCAGTGCTTTAAACAGTCCCTGTTTTGTTCTTTGATCTCCTGCTTCAGTCCTCCAGAGTCAAAGTGGAGGTCAGAAATAAACCCTCCTCAATTCCTGATTTTAAAGGATGAGAAAATACAGGCAGTTAAAATGTGAGAGAAAAAATATTCAAAGCACTTATACCTTACCTGATCAAATTTTAAATTCTAGTTATATGAAAGAAGGGATTATCTTATTACAGACGTTATGTTTCAACTATCTGGGATTGATAGTTTTCTTATGTCAAAGATTACAGTGCTGTTTCATTTATCTCAAGACACATTCAAGAGCAGCAACTGAAGTGATCTCTATAACAAAATGTAGAACTGTACCGCCTCCCTACCCAAAACTGTTACTGGCCTCCCATAGAACCTAAAAAAAAAACTAAATTTCTTACTATGTGTTGGTGGCCATCTGACTGCTCAGCAACTAAACTACCAATGTGGAGGGCGATCCCCATTTTGTGAGTCTTCTTGAAACCACGGGTCTGAGCGTTACTTCTCCATCCCTGGCCTGCTAGGGCACACAGCCATACCTATGTTTGGCTAGTTGGACTCCTCCGGGTGGCATTCTGAAGCCTGAGAGAAGGCCACAAAGCTATAGAGATAGGTGAGAAGTTCTTCCTTGTCCATGTCAATTAGTAGCATTAACTAGCCAATGGAGTCGTGAACACTGGCATTATCCTAAAGAGATAGTTTCTCCCCCTACCTTTCCTTAGTTCCTGCTCATTTTCCAAGCGTATTGGTCCACGTTTTCCATCAATTATGGATCTTATCCACTATGTGACAATAAATTCCTTTCTGTTTAGGATACCCATAGCTGCCTTCCAGTGTTCGCAGTCAAGAATCTGACTGATACCTGGCCTATGAATCTTCATATTTACCAAACTCTTCCAGAGTTGACTGCATTCAGGTTCACTGGACTTTTTCTTTTCAGTCCTTCAAACATCTGATTCTTTTCCCTTCCTTTGCACATTCAATTCCTTCTGCTGAGAGCTCTTTTTTTTTTTTCTTGTTTCTTACATGCGTAGCTATTTCTTTTTCTTCTCCTGGGTCTTCCTTCAAATGTCGCTAAGTCAGAAAGACCATCTCATGTGGTAGAGATGATCCTATGCCCATGTTGCTTTTTTTCTCTTCTTCATTTGCCTATGTATTAGTCCATTGCTTGCCAATTCTTAATTTCTGGGGAACACACAAACAAAAAACCGCATATTCTTGAGATCACAAATGAATAAAAGATAAAATTTTATATCCACTTTCACTATCATTTACACTCACTATATATTACATGCAGAGTGTACATCGCATTGAACATGAAATTTAACATTAACAAAGGTGTAAATATCACACTTTGCGTAAATTTTCTTACTACCAGTTGTCAGGCATAATCCTCAAGCCATAAGATAAATTATCTGAAGAGTCAGGTTTGAACAAAAGGAGACTGGAAACTTAGAGATATTTGAAATTCTAAAATTCAGAATGTAGGCTTTAATCTGAATGTTATAAACTTTATGCCAAAGAACATTTTCTTGATATTTATTTTAATGCCAATAAAACAAAAGACTGATGTCTCCGAATTCTTGAGCCTCTCTATACAAGCAAGCTTAAAAGGACTTCTGCTGGGTTTTGTTAAAGCAATAGTATTACAACATTCTTATATTTTCCCTATGCTTGGGGACATTAAAATGAATATTTTCCTACTATAAATTGGAAATCCTGGGACTTGGGGGACACTGAATTAATCTGTGCTGAAGAAGCAAGTAAAGATGACAGGGGAGATTGAAGGATCACCTCGGCTTCCTTGAGACCCTTGTGGTGGATATATATCATAAATACGATATGTATATTATATATGTACTGTGGGA
The DNA here is from genome assembly GCF_018350215.1 of Panthera leo. NCBI lineage: Eukaryota > Metazoa > Chordata > Mammalia > Carnivora > Felidae > Panthera > Panthera leo. Next base: position 88,349,341 of record NC_056683.1, read on the forward strand.
CTTTAGCATAGAGCCTTCTGAGAAAGGCACAATAGCAATCAGCAATAGGCATGCTAAAGAGCATGATACTTGGGCACAATGCCCATTTATGAGTAAAAAAAATTTTTTTTTTCTCCCTGGAGCAGCAAGAAGAGAGCCTCCATACTTTGTCAATTCCACTTCAAGTTATTATGCTCTTCACCCCCTTCATTAAAGCACTGGTATGCAAGTGATCATTCTTAATAATAGGCTCTCCACTATTAGAAGTGGGTCTGTTTCATTTTTCACCAAATTATGAAATAGCTTCCCATTATAACTTATGCTCTGTATACTCCAGCCAAGACTTTTCTCTCATCTTAAAATGCTCTGCTTTAAATGGGCCTCTAATGTATAATTTTATTGTTTGAGCATTTCATTTTCTTTTTGATTTATGTTTCTTTATAGCTGGTTAGACAGCTCTTTGTGATCTTTTGATGAAAGATTCTACATAAATAAAATTGACTGAGAAGAGGGACCTTGACAGTAGCGTTGGAGAATGCTCTCTGCACTCTGCAAACTTAAGATCAAGATTCAAATCTCAAATGAAAGATTTGAAGAATGCTCTCGCATTCCCCCTTTCTAATTTTTACCTTAAAAATTCAAATTAACGTTGGTAATTTACCCAATGCTGGATTTAATCTGCTGTGTACTGACTGAAAGGTGGTTTGGGATTTTTTTTTAACCAAAATGTATTTGTATTGAACTGCCAAGGCTAGAATAAGTAAGTAGTTACAATAATTATGCTGACTGAATTCAATACCATTAGCCTTTAAACTTCAACTTTATTTATTTATTTATTTATTTATGCATTCACTTATTCATTCCTTGGTATTTAGAACAGACAACTATTTGATGCCAATCTTTTGCAACACAATAATTACCTGGAAAAAAAATTTTGAGGTCTTTGTTATTTCCAAAATCTCTTTAACAATTTTTTAAGTATTTCCCTATTTGTATTCTACATTCATTTAATCCCAGAATATCAACTAGTCTTAATTGTCAGTGAATCATTGATGCAACCTAAGAAAATCTCTTTTCCTTCTATCCTTTCAGATACTCATGAATGCCTTGAAAACCGATGATTTTTTTACCTTTCATCTAGTTTACTCAATCAACAGGATCTGCCTTGCTTAACGCAAAGATCTGAGATTCTTCTAGTGATCTTTAGAAAAATAGTGTATACTTGTAACTTGTGCTTTCACCTAAACATTCTTTTCTTTCTTTTACTTCCCTCAACTTCCCATTTTAAATAACTGCTATTGTTAACAATTGTTCTTGAAGAATCATCATGAAACAGAAATCATAAGGAAAACAATTTAACCTCACAAATCTAGGTATTTAGAAGCCCCTCAATCCATTTACACAATAACAGTAATAGCAAACATTTACTAGGATACAATGTGTTGGGCACCATGTTTAAAGTCACCATCTCATTTCCATCCAACCAAACAAGTCTGTGACATGGGTATCATCTATCATCATGGTCCAGTTCAATGGAGAGTCAACTGGGTTGGAAGTTGAGCTGGGAAATATCATGACATTGGTTTGGGACATCTAAGATGCTCCGTAGAAAGTTGGAAATATAGATCAAGGGCTTAAGAGAAAGACTTAACCTTGAAGCTTCCAGGAATTTTCTCTACTGGAAAAAGGACAAGAATAAGATGAAAGAACCAGAAAGAGCACTAGGAGAAGGAATTGGAAAAAAAAGAGACAATAGTTTAGAAAAGGAGGAAAATCAAGAAGACGAGTGATATCATGTGTTTTTTCACCAATAAGACTTGCACATCTACCATGTGCCAGGTGCTATGTAGTTCACCATCAATTGGGAATGGAAAGGAAACTGAAAGTTAAATGGTTGAATATCTGATTAAAAAACAGACAGGATATACTGGGAAATACGGAGGAGACCAAAAAAAATTTTTTTTGTAACTTAAACTTGGGTCAGACCCAATCACCATAATTCTAAATCTTGCTCAATTAAATCTCCACCAGTTCAGGATTGAGAGTAAAGATCAGAAACTGAAGGTGAGTTAAGACTTCAATTCTTGCACCCACATCAAGAAAATATTAGAAGTTTTTGTTAACTGACTTATTTTTGTTGTTTATATCCTAAGATTCAGAGTCAGAGTGAGGTGTCAAGGAATTGCAAGAAGTCAAGGAGATAGGAAAAGAATAATAATTCATGTAAATATTTCCATTTATAAAGCACTTTTACATACACTTTAACAATAAATTCTTACAATAAAGCTATGAAAGAGATACTATTATTGCTATTTTGCAGATAAGGAGATTATACGATCAGAGAGCATGTGGAATGAGTCCACTATCACAGTATCAGAGTCGGTGAGGGTTGAAGTCACTACTGGAAAGGATCTTCTGATTCCATCCTGCACTCTTATGCCAGCATTGAGGGCACTGACTCAGGCGAGACTGGAAGGCTCAGGGAATTCAGTGTAGCCTTGGGGGCTCTCAGGGCATTTGGTGGGGTGAGTGGCTGTAGTTCCTTCTGGAGGCTAAGAACAAACAGCAAGGGTGTGGGAGGGAAAGGATAGAAATATAGGTGATTGTGATTGAGATAAAGCTAGAGTGGTGAGCAAAATATTTTTCATATTAACTAATTCTTGTTCTTCCTGGACTCTTTCTCTCTCTCTCTCTGATTTCCTTCACCCAACATATACAACCCCGTTGCATTCATTATATCAGAGAAGGGAAGTTGCTGTAGAAGGCAGAGAAAAGGGCTTTGCATTTCAAAAGCCTAGATTCTGATGGAACTCAGAATATAAATATAAACTGGGAGAGATGACCTGAAGAGAAAGAACTCGACTATCCCATCCCAAGGCTAGATAAAAGATTCCTACATCTAGGAAGGGATGTTGAGGGAGAACTGGGTAGGGAAAGATGGGTAGGAATGATGGAGTTCCCAAATGGGTTTGGGAAATCTGCAAGGAGAAGAGTGTATGGCCCTTTCAGGGTAAATCTCTGAGTGCATGGGAAGACCATGAGGAAGAACTGACTGTGGGTCAGAAAGAGGTTTTGACACACTCATGGAGTACTGTGCAGTACCAAGTGAAACAAAATACACGATGGAGAGAAAGAACTTGCCACTGGGAGCAAAAGTTGGCACAGCAGAAATTTAGGCCGGATGCTGAGCCAAACAGAAGCAAGGACACCCAATCTATGCAACATGGACACTTATCTATGAGGACCAGACCTTCCCGATCAATGTGCATAAGTATGCCCTCCTCCAACCCAGAACTTAGCTGCAACATGGGAAAAGGTGAAACCTTGAACTGACCAAGATCACGCTGTACCACCTAGGAAATAAGAACTTACAATAGAAATTAGGTTTGGGTGGAGCACCTGGGTGGTTCAGTCGGTTGAGCGTCTGACTTTGGCTCAGGTCATGATCTCACAGTTTGTGAGTTCGAGCCCCACGTCAGGCTCTGTGCTGACAGCTCAGAGCCTGGAGCCTGCTTCAGATTCTGTGTCTCATTCTCTCTCTACCTCTCTCCCACTTGTGCTCTGTCTCTCTCTGTCTCTCAAAAGTAAATAACATGTAAAAAAAAAAAAGAAAGGAAGGAAGGAAGGAAGGAAGGAAGGAAAGAAGGAAGGAAGAAAGAAATTAAGTGTAGGCAATACTAAAAATACGACTAAAAAGTTGTGTTTCTTGTGTGCCTGAATTTCTATACTTAGATTCAGCCTGCCAGGCTGATGTTGTCTTAGCAGAGGTGGCCCACTGCCTTGGAATCTGAGGGTACAGTTTGGATATGCCTCTAAGTAGCCAATGTCAGATGGCAAAGGCCAGCGCAATACCATGGAGAGAAAGAAAATATCAGGCAGAAGAATCCAAGGGGTGACAAATAAAGTAGAGACATAGCTAAGGACAAAGCTGAAGTTGAAGCTAAGGATGATGGCAGGAAATATGCGAGGTGGGGGCAGGTGAGAACAGAGTAAGGCTCCTCAGGACAAGAGAGTAGGAAAGAACAGTCAACAGCAGAAATAAAGCGAGAGGTCACAAACTTCAAATGGAAAGAAACACAAAAATGATGTAGCATGAAATGGTCCCAAAGATCAAGGCTACCAATACTAACCCCAAGAACCAAAATAAATGAACACTCGTGTAATCTACAGCAGGTAGAGGAAATCACCAGGAAGCAATAGAGAGAACTGAGACGAGAAGGGAGGAAATGGAGGAAAAGTATAAATGTATGTGAAGTGGCCACAGGTTGTGATGTCTGGGTCTGGGACAGGGAGAAGCAACATAGGAAAGCATGTTAAAAAGTGAGTCCTGGGCTGGAGCTTCTGGGTGACTCAGGTCATGATCTCACTGTCTGTGGGTTTGAGCCCCATGTCGGGCTCTGTGCTGACAGCTCAGAGACTGGAGCCTGCTTTGGATTCTGTGTCTCCCTCTCTCTCTGCCTCTCCCCTGCTTGCCCTCTGTCTCTCTTTCTCTCCTTCAAAAATAAACAAACATTTAAAAAGTTAAAAAAATAAATAAATAAGCCCCGAGGATAAAGAAGCATTTTGTTTTCAAATAAACTGGAAAAAATAAAATACGATATATTGGCTTGGGTTGATAGATGGGTATAAATGATAATACACAGGCTAAGAAAAATATATTTATTTATTCAAAAAGATATGTTTCCCCTGTAATCCTCAAAATTATCCTGAAAGCTGAGACAAGTAAAGTGAGACGTGATGTTGCCTTTCCATGAGATTACAACTTAGGAGAGGTGGTGGGCAAACCAGCAAATCAGTAACACGATTCATCATAAGATGAAAGCTTGAGAAGCTTTGAGGAAAAAAAAAGCTTGATAAAAGAAAGCTTGAGAAAGAAGCTTGAGAAAAGAAAAGGTTGTACACACACACACCCTCACAAACATGATGTAAGCCAGACCCCATTTTCCTCATGTGTAGAAATATTCATATTGGGACTTGGTCAATTACTCATGAAAAGTAGCCCTGTGGATTTACTTGTATTCACTTGATCAGACACATACAGGCATATCACTTATGCATCACTCTTTTTTTTTAATTTTTTTAATATTTGTTTGTTTTTGAGAGAGAGAGACAGAGTATGAGTGAGGGAGGGGCAGTGAGAGAGGGAGACACAGAATCCGAAACAGGCTCCAGGCTCTGAGCTGTCAGCACAAAGCCCGATGCGGGGCTCGAACTGGGGAATGGCAGATCATGACCTAGACTGAAGTCAGGCACTTAACCAACTGAGTTACCCAGGCACTCCAGTTATGCATCACTCTTAAAAGGCAAATGAAAAGTATTCAATGATACATGACACCAAAATTCCCAAAAGTGAAAAAATCACAACTTTTTAGTCGTATTTTTAGTATTGCCTACACTTAATTTCTTCCTTCGTTCGTTCCTTCCTTCCTTCCTTCCTTTCTTTTTTTTTTTACATTTTATTTGTACATTTTACTTGTCGGCAAGTTCTTGCCCTAACGTCTTCCAGTGATTGTTCCTCCCATGTAACCTCCAGGGTCTGCCTGAGGAAACGGGAATGATGCGATGACCTCTGCCTTCACTTTGAGAATTCCAGGACAATTCTTGCCTGTGGGCTGGAGTAAGATACAACACCAAGAGCAAAACATTAATAATTAGGAAAGTCAACTTTTAAACAAATACTGGGAAAGAAAATAAAAAATGATAAAACTTACAAATCCTAGTAACATGTACAAAAAATATGTTACACACAAATGAAGTTCACAGAACTATAAATGTTACACTCTTACTATTTTTCTGTACATTTTAGAAGTACTAAGTAACAAATACTATATCATTTCTTTCTCAGTAACAGCGATGGATTAAAAGTCATTTTTATTTTTCTTCAGGTATTTTTAGTTATTAGAGTTATGAAAATTATAAATATATTATTAGATAGTAAAGTGATATTGGCAATACATATATTAAAGAAAGGTTATTTTTAATTAAAAACATACAAAAATTTTAAATTAGATTTTCAACAAAGATTTAGGACAAGAAATTCATTTTAGAGATTATGTAGTAATTTAATTGAGACCACTGGAAAAATATGTGTATTTTTAATTTCAAATGGAATGTTCTATGTAGAATACATTAAAGCAAAATAGAGATAATTTTTGCCTTGTTATACATGGACTAAACCATTACACTCTAGAATCATTTCAAGGCGAATTTCAGTTTTATGGAATATTATAAATTAATTCCAGTGAAAATAGTATTGATGTCTGCATTAAAATAGGAAAGTCTATGTTATGGTAAAAGAAAAAAACCCTGAAATTTTAGTTACGTAACACCATAAGGGCTATTTCTTGTTCACACTATGTGTCCAGTGCATCTCAACAGCAGGTTCTCCTCCACAAGTCCCTTAGAGACCTGGACTGACAATGGCATAATGATATCAGTTGGGAATAACACCTTCTGGGTCACTGGCAAGAGAGTGGAGGAGAGAGAGAGCAGGAGAGGGAGAGAGAGAATAGCTCACTAGCAATTAAACACATTATCCCAATGGGAAAACTAGCCACATGACCCTGCTTAACTGTGAGAGAGCTGAGAAGTGTCTTTTTTCTTGATTCCAGAAAAGAATAAACATGGGTGTTAGTAACATCTCCCACAATGGCTTTCATCACTTCTTATTGCTGCACATCCGAATAGCTCTTCATTCAAAATTCTAGCTCTACAACAAGGTAGGGAAAGAGCAGAGGAATATCAGACAGAACTGAACTCCAGGCTTGTCTTTTCTACAGACTAGCTGGTTATGCAGATTTGGACAGGTTACTTCCACTCTCTGGGTCTTGGCCGCTATAGCTATAAAGTGAGGAGGCTGGGCTGGATCATCTCTAAGACTCTTTTTTTTTTTTTTTTTTAAATATGAGAAGCCACCACTTTTTTTTTTTTAATTTTTTTTTTTAACGTTTATTTATTTTTGAGACAGAGAGAGACAGAGCATGAACAGGGGAGGGGCAGAGAGAGAGGGAGACACAGAATCCGAAACAGGCTCCAGGCTCTGAGCTGTCAGCACAGAGCCCGATGCGGGGCTCGAACTCACGGACCGTGAGATCATGACCTGAGCCGAAGTCGGACGCTTAACCGACCGAGCCACCCAGGCGCCCCTCTAAGACTCTTAAGGAAGTAAAATTTTGTGAATCTATTTCATACTTTTATATCAAATAAACTAATAATTAACTTCCTCTTAAAAATATTTTTAAAAATCATTTACTTCACAAAATTCCTTTGAGACTTAATTTACTGTTTTGGTCTTTATTATATATCTAGAGATAGAGACAGAGACAGAGATAAGAGGAAAGAGAAACATTTACAGATTTCATTTTGTTGTTCCAACATCTATAGATATCTTTTGACTCCTCACTTTGGAAGAGGCCGATATTAATATCCTTTTTTTAAGTTTATGTATTTATTGTGAGGCGGGGAGGAGCAGAGAGCAGAGAGAGTAGAAAGAAAATCCCAAGCGGGCTCCACACTGCCAGCACAGAGTGGGATGCAGGGCTCAATCCCACGAATGGTGAGATCATGACGTGAGCCCAAATCAAAAGTCAGACACTCAAGTGACTGAACCACCAAGGCACCCCTATACTCTTACCATTCCCTTGAGCTTTCTTTCACTCTCCAAATTTTACCATCGCTGGTAATACTTACATTGCATTTTAATAACACAATTAGGTCAATCATAACCATAACGGCATTGTCTGTAGGTTGATTTTAAAAGTTGGAAATGTGAGTATGTAAACACTACTCAAGTAGCAAACTATAATAATAGCTGCTTCCACATACAGCTCACTTCTTTCCTGAAATTCCTCACTGATTTTCTTTTTCAGCAACTGGTAGTCTCTATCAGTGTTTTCATTTTTTATAATTCTCCATCTCTATATATTCTATCCATTGTTTTCTTCACCCAGAAACCGTCCTCCCAGAACTTTTGCTTTTTCATATCTAACCTAGACTGATTGCTCCCATGGCATGCCACTTAGCCCCCATCCTGGTGCCTCACTTCACTGCTTTCCTGAGTTGTTTCTAGTGTTTTCTGCATCGCATGATTTCTCGTTCTTGATGTCATCTTCATCTCACTGGAGTGTATCTTCAAGCATCTTCCTAAAAAAGTCGGTTTGAGAGGTCCCCGGTTTACTCTGTTCTTCAGGATAAATACATCCACCTCTGTTGCCCATGAGGTCAGGAAACCTGACCATCATATCACTCTGCATCCCCAGTTGAGATCTTCCCATTGTCCAGATCTGCACTCTGGCCCTTCTGAGGACTCTTTTTCTTGGCCTGCTGAAAAAAAATAAATAAATACAGAAAGCTATGCTCCCCATGAGCAGGAAGCGTACAAAAGTCCTGAGCAATCCACACGTGCTGGGAGCACACCGAAGCAATCGCTTTCAGGACTTGTATCAATACCCCAGCTCCTCAGCCCCTGGCTGCAATAATTCTGAGATGGTTGCTTTGTCCCTTTTCCCAGTTTCCCTGTGCGATTAAGCCACAGTTGGCCACAATGATAGCTGGCTTGATACCTCGCTTTGGCTTTTTTAGCAACCCACCTTCCCCGTTCTACTTCCCCCACTGCCCTACCAGTATATCTGACCCTTCCCACATAACCTTCGGACACTCAAATTTGTGTCTCAGGACGTGCTTCAGGGAAAACCCAAACTAAGTCAAAAACTAGCAGCTTGGAGTTCCTGTTTTGTGATGTATATAGTCCATCATTTTATCTCCATATTAACTCTCTAAGAAAAACGATTGTAGAGATTAGAGTCACAGAGTATTTCATCACAGATGTGGAAATGAAGGTCAGCAAGTCAGAGGTGTGGATTCTCACTCCTGCCACCTAAGGCTCAAGTTCCAGTTCCATCCACTGTGCCCTGTGGCACTGTTCCCACCACAGGAATGTGAGTCCCTCCTTGCAGCCTCTCCGTATCCCTGAAGAAGGTGCTGAACCCCTCCCCGGTTCACACAAACATTAAAAATCTTTTTCTTTTGTTAACTTCGAATTCCGTATAAACCCACACAGTGTTCATAAGTAAATATATTTCTTCCATACCTTCTGCCTAATTTTCAATAAGCCTGCCCTGATTTCCTTCAGGCCTTTGGCTTATAGGCCAGTGCTGAGTTTCGTGGCTGATTAATGGTTCTGATTAGTCCTCCAAGCAGGAAATCCAATATCCCTTAGGGGAACCCTAAAGATGCAGATGACCATGAATTCAAGGAAGCCTATTCACAGCAGAAATCAATGGAGAAAGGAGGCAATGTTAACGTAGACAACAGTTCTACCAGTTTCTAAATGCAAGTGCTCTGACAGAGGGAGTAGAGGGAGGGGCGGGGACAACAGAGAATGTATTCAGAACACCAAATCACAGTTTCATCTCTCGAAAAGCCAGCTTTCACAGCTCCCTTCCCAATGTGGAAATTTAAAGCTTCCTTTTTGTGAATTTTGACCAGTTTATAGCCCCAAAAGAAAACTTCACCCCTGTTAGAGATTACCTCTTGGATCGAATGTGTGTCCACGGGCCGAGAGAGCTTGATTTCACAGAAGCCACATCACAACCACAGCGCAGGCATCATTAGAATAATTTCGAGACCATGGATATTTTTTTAAAAACTATAGAAATGTAAAAACCATAATATTTTCTGTAGCATGTATCTTATCTGAGTACAAATATCACTTACAAGATGACCATAAAATATTCTAATAGGTCTTTAATAGAATGGATTTTTTAATCCAATAAATGATCCAATAAATAAAACTCTCCTGAGCCACCATTTAATTATTCTACTGGTTAATTCTCTACAGAGCCCAGGACAATACAGCATCCCTCCCGCTTGCTTTTGACTGTCCCAGGAAGACCAACATGAAGGAGAGGGAAGTGCAGGTTTTTCAAGGTCAGGACTACAAGCCAGAGGGTTTTGCTCAATGACTGGTTGTCTCTCTCCTCTCCCATGACTGACTCAGCCGTGAAGGGCCATATCTTCACAGCATATCTTCTTTCCTTGATCCCTTACAACTTCTATGTAGGCTGTTAAATAGCAGCCTGAAGTCAGAGGAATTTTACTTTGCTTATTATGCACCACAAAATTTTACATCTACATTTTGGAACATTTGTCAACAATTATCATCCTATTGGGTAGCTGGCTCTGTGATGGAAAGTAGTTGGGATACAAAAGGACTATTTTCTCTTACATTTAAATCGTATATTACATATACCTAGCTTCAAAATCGTGTCACCCATTCTCTGCAGTACCAAGAAACCGATGAGAAAGGACAAGATATAGAAGCTGTCAGCTGCCTAGTTTTACCTATATCAAAAGCTACTTCGTCTTATTTGTCATTAAGTCACACAATCATGTTATCAAGAAAAATATTTTCGTTAGAAAACACAATCCAGAATCAACCTAGGAGGGGTGCCTGGGTGGCTCAGTTGGTTAAGCGTCCAACTTTGGCTCAGGTTATGATCTCATGGTTGATAAGTTCGAGCCCCACATCAGCCGGCTCTCTGTTGTCAACACGGAGCCGCTTCAGATCTTCTGTCTCCCTCTCTCTCTGACCCTCCCCTGCTCACGTTATCTCTCTCTCTCTCTCTCTCTCTCTCTCTCTCTCTCTCTCTGTCTCTCAAAGATAAATAAACGTTAAAAAAAAAAAAAAAAAAGAATCAACTTAGGTTAAGACTGGGAGCTCCATATCCAGGTCACCTCAAGAAGTAGATTTCCCCAGTTCACACCAAGATTGAGTCCTCTCTCTCTGTCCTTCCCCCACCATCCTTTCCCAATATCCTGCAGGCGAGACAGAATCACCAAAGTGCCTGTGGGGGACATCCATTGTTTTTGCCGGCCAGCATCCATATCCAAATTGGTCTTGGGCAAAGGCCCTAAATCTGCTTTTACCCCATGCATTTGGGCAGAATTAATCCCATGGCCAATTCCAAGGATATGTCCTGGTTGGCTAAATCAATTCACACATCTCATTCCTCTCAAAGAAATGAGGGACAGGCACATGAACCCAATCAGAGCCAATAAAACTTTTGCTGAGACTTTGGGGACAGATGCAAGGACTTTTCCCAGATGGACTTGAGCCTTGAAGCATGTAGAATGAACTGCTTCTCTCCTGTTTACTCCACATGAATTCTGAAAAGGAAAGAAAAGCCAATAAATAGAAAGAAATCAGATCATGATTTGAGCCATGCTTAAAAAACAGTGCTCCTGTACCATTTCGTTACATGAGTCAGTAAGACAGCTTTTTGGTTTAATCCAGCTTAGACTCAATTCTCTGTCACTTGCAATCTAGAGTCCTAAGTGAAATGCTGTGTATGTCCTCTCTTCCTCTCCCAGGAACCCAACAAACCTATATAAACCAGGCATGGATGTGATTACAGCACAACATCCAAACTCCTGATATGATTTGTCATTGGTACTTGGTACCTATATGTGCAGAGTGACAGGCTTAATTGTTCATATTGGCTCTGCCTTCCTACACTCTTTCCTAAGACATATAAATAAATATCACCTCTGTCTCTAACTGCATGGAATTATTTTTAAAATGCAGACAGGACTAATGTAAGGAAAACAAAGGTGAGTACAGGGTTGACCTCTTCAAGTCTAAAATCTAGAATTTTAGAGAGGCATGACATAGTCTACAAAAATCAATAAACTCAGCATAAAAATTAAGTCACATAAAATTCTTAGAACATGTCACTTCAGAGCTACGCGATGGATTTTAACAAGCTCATCAAAAGTTTTCTATCCAAGTACGCACTGCCCCCTTCAAAGGTGATCGATACAGCAAAACTACTGCCACAGTAACAAATATTGGGACTTCAAAAGCTGGTATCACATTCATTTGAGTATTTTTCAACTACGGAAAATCTTCATTCTTAAAGAGAGGAGTTGATTTTTGGAAATAAAACGTACTCAGTACTAAATCTTGTGAATAAGAAGGCTGAACGAGCTAATACCATTGTGTTCAAAAATAATATAGAATTAGACTAATTTTTGTGTGTGACTTCAAAATGACTATTTCAAAAGAGATGTGTTTTGAGCAAACACTATTAAATGCGTAAGCTTCCAAAGACGGTTTCTTAGAAGAAAAATAATGCATGGGTAAACATTTAAGTTCTTACATGCTTGTAAAAAATACCAGTATCATTACTTTTGGCCTGGTCCATTGAACTTAAGATTTTTCCCCTTCAAGATACCAAGTTACAAAATAACAACATTATGCAGAATTTGGCCTATAATCAAAGCTATTTATATCTTTAGTCCTCTAGTCCTGCATATTTTAAGAGTAATTTGAGGCTAAATTTAATAATGCGGTTTCACTAACAATTCCAATTTGTAATTATCCATTAAGCAAGGAAATATCGCTCATGATATTTTCTTCCTGAATATTTTGATGATACAAAAACTAAACCTAAAATATAAATTTTGAGAAAGTATTTCTAAAAATAGACTAATTGGGCTAAAACACAAATTCACATGTGATGCCATACATTCCAATGCAAAAGACCATTTTAAAATTTACACCTGCCTTTAAAAAGTTTAATGAGCTATTATTAATATAAAGATTTCATTTCTTAGCAAAAGGAGGCATGCAGTAGAGAAGAAAAGCTAGATTTCTTTCAATTGTTCTGTGTTGCTTATTGCTATACCCAATAAGTCAGCCAGCTCTGCTTAGAAACTGGGCCATCTCTACAAGATGCAAGCGTTAGCCCTGACTCAACGGCTGGATGGGAAGAGAAGACAAGTAAGAACACTTCTCGACAATCCTCCCTGAAACCCCTAAATCTGCTACTGCATCAGTCCTGCCATGCTGGGTGGATGTTGGAAAGGCAATGGTGGCAGCAGCAGTCTGGGGAACAGACTCGATTTCAACACCTCAGACTGAGCACATCCCATAAGCAGATAAACACTGTCCAGCCCCAAACAGAAGCCTACCCAAGGCCTAGCAAAGATACTGTGTAACACACATCCACCAGAGGAGAATCATCAAGCTAATTTCTTGCCTTGTTGGGGCAGATTGGCATCTGTATACTGGATACTGTATACTGAGATTGGTCAATTACTCACGAAAAGTAGTATTTTTCTAGAATGTTTTTCTAGAACATTTCTAGAACATTTTTCTAGAATGTTTAAGACAAGAAATTTTTCCTTTGGAATGTACCTATAAAAAATGCCAAATAAATGTCTCAATATGTCTCAAAATACTAAAGAAGTGTGTTATTAGATAAGCTTAAGCTTATAAAAATGTTAAAAAATTCGGGGCGCCTGGGTGGCTCAGTCGGTTAAGTGTCCAACTTCGGCTCAGGTCATGATCTCCCGGTTTGTGATTTCGAGCCCCGCATCAGGCCCTGTGCTGACAGCTCCGAGCCTGGAGCCTGCTTCGGATTCTGTGTCTCCCTCTCTCTCTGCCCCTCCCCTGCTTGCGCTCTGTCTGTCTGTCTCTCAAAAATAAATAAACTTTGGGGCACCTGGGTGGCTCAGTCGGTTCAGCAGCCGACTTCAGCTCAGGTCATGATCTCGCGGTCCGTGAGTTCGAGCTCCGCATCAGGCTCTGTGCTGATAGCTCAGAGCCTGGAGCCTGTTTCGGATTCTGTGTCTCCCTCTCTCTCTACCCCTCCCCTTTTCATGCTCTGTCTCTCTCTGTCTCAAAAATAAACGTTAAAAAAAATAAAAATAAAAATAAATAAACTTAAATATATATATATAAGAGAAACAATAACCCTCTGGGTGTTATAAAAAATTCAATTTTTAAAAAAAATTATTTGAACCTATTTTTATGATAAATTAAGCAGTGTCAATTTGTTAAAGGTAAGAGTAGTCTGAAGGATATCTAATCTCACAAAAGATATTTGTGTAAATTGTATGCACGTAAGTGCATAATAAATGTATATAAACATAGTCTATGAAGATAAAAGTATAGGCATTTGATGTATCATGTTTTAGTGAATAAAGATAGGACAGAAAATCTTTCCCATCCCAAATTATTCCCTAATAATGTCAGTCTTAGTTGTTAAATTAGATACAAATAATTTTAACTTTTTTACTGAACTTTTTTAAACAAAGTCAAAGTATACTCAGCAGCATAATAAGCCCTCATACACTTGTCATCCAGCTTCAAAATATATCAACATGTGGATAAACTTGCATCATCTATGCCCTTCCCAACACACATTGGATTTCATATTATTTCATTCATAAATACTCACATATGTATGTCCAAGAGATAAGGCTTTGACTCTCTTTTTTTACACGATCTCAACAACATCACCACACCTAAAAAGTCATAATAGCTTCTTCATATCATCTGATATTTAATTAGGATTGATATCCTTGATTGTCTCATAAATGTGCTTTGCTTACTTTGGATCAGAATCTAAATGAGGTTGATATATTGCATTTAGTTAAATTATCCCTTAGGCCTTCTGCGATAGCAGAATCTCTCTTCATTCTTTTTCCTTCCTTGCCATTTGTTTGTTTAAAAAGAAGGTCACTTATCCTATAGTGTCCCATATCCTGATTTAACTGATTACATCCCACAGTGTTGTGAACATGGTCCTTTATCCTTAATAAGTCTTGAAGACTAGCAATCGGAGCCAGAGGCTACATCAGGTTCAGGTCCAATTTTGTGGCAAGGATAATTCATAGGAGGTGCTATGTATGTTCTACACATCACATTAGGAATTCATAATGAATGCTTTTCCCTTTTTGTGATTTAAGCTTAATCAGTGACATCAGCTGTTGTCAGCCTTTCCCTGGGCCACAGGGTTTCCTACTGGTCTCCCACTTCAAGGTTTCAGCAGCTATGGATGATCATTGCCTAGACTCATTACTTCCAAAATCACTTTTAAACTAATAAATACATAGCATTTGATATTTTAAAATACATCTTCACATCCATTACCTCATGAGGTATCGCATTTTGTTATACTAAGCCTCTCTTCTAAATTTGTTTTAATGTTTATTTATTTTTGAGAGAGGAGGAGACACAGCACAAGCAAGGGAGGGGCAGAGAGAGAGACACAGATTCAGAAGCAGGCTCCAGGCTCTGAGCTGTCAGCACCGAGCCTGCCGTGAGGCTCAAACCCACAAACTGAGAGATCATGACCTGAGCCGGAATCAGATGCTTAACCAACTGAGCCACCCAGGCACCCCTAAGCCTTTATTCTAATAACTATCACACGGATAGTCTACTATTTTTAAATGTATTTCAGTAAAGTTTTATGACGTTATAGATATGTTTTCCTAAGTGACTTAGCTTTTTCAACTTCACCAAAAATTTTGTTTTTATCTCCTTAAAGTCCTTTTCAGCATTGCATATTTACATGTTTACATTTTTATTTAATATTTTTAATTTAAGTCTTTAACTTCATATTAAAGTATAATTTTGAAACAGAAAAGGGTATAAATCCTAAGTACACAGTGCAATTATTTTTCCCATAAAAAATACATCTATGTAAACCGCCACTCAGAAATGTAGGACACTTCCAGCATCTCAGAAAGCTCCCTAATAGTCTCTCCCAGCTAATACCTCCCAAAGGCAACCACTACTACCATGGACTGATTTTGCTGGACTTGAACTTCAAATAAAGTCATACAGTAGAGACTTTTTTGTGTCTGTCTTCTGTTGCTCAATCTTATAATGGGATGTTCCTCATGTCGTATGTGCATGGTTATGATGTATCCCTAGGCAGAATAAAACAGGCTATAAAAGAAAGAGGTTGTGGGGTGCTGACACTACTCTTCTGTTAAGTGCTGTGTGTGTGCGTTCATGAGTGTGTGAGGCATTTATTTGCTGCTTTAGAATAGCCCGTGTCCATCCCTTTTTCTTTTTGATAGCAATTCTGTAACTTTCATCAGGTACCCGTTCCCCCTGCAGCCTATGCGCTCAGAGAGAAGTTGTTTCCCACTCCCACCCACTCCCTCCACGCCCCTGCACCCAGCTGCTGGGTGAGTCCTATCTGACCTGAGCAAACCCCACATCCATATTTGGATCAGGGATGGGCTCACAACCTATTTCAGACCCATGAGACACACGATTTTTGAAGAAGCTTCTGGATGGAAGGGAAAAAAGTTATTTAGCTCTGCAGAGAAAGCAACTGAAAGAGACTAAAAGAGCTACCCTGCCTTCCTCTGGTTAGTACACTGTAAGCGCATGACCGGAACTGCCACAGCTCTTTCTGCATTTAGGAGAGAGCCGTCTGAGGCCCGAGTTAGCGCCCAGCGGGGGTGAAGATGGAAGGACCACGTAGAAGTGGAGTCAGTCCCGCTGCGGACCGGAACTGTGCCTTCAACTGCCTACAGCCAGAGACGGATCCCTGGCCTGCTCCGTTCTGCAAACCAATTAATTCTCTGCTCTGCTTAAGCCAGTTTCGGCGAGAAGTGCTACAACTCGAAGAGTTTTAATTGTACAGATCGTGTGTACAAAGATTGGGAACACCTGGGATTTGCTTTTTATGCTTCACTCTAGTTTGCCTATTTTCTACAATGCACCTGTTATTTTATCATTAGTAAGAACAATAAATGTTATTTTAAGCAGTCCATTCAAATGCCCCACACTGAATATGTTTCATGATTATTTATATCAGATAGTATACTGAGCTCAACACGGAATTGAAAAATCAGCCTTTTTTGCAGAACCTCAATATTTGAGATAATGATCATAATAGCACACATTTGGCTAAGACTTGATTGTTTTCAAGCATTTTCTCATTCGGTAATCCGAGCGTATATACGAATTAGGTAAGACAGTATGACAGAGACCCCTGTAAGTTTGCAAAAGTGCATTTTCTTTTCCTCCCTGGCAGACAGATACACAGTATTTCGCAGCCTCCCTGGCAGATGGGTGAGCCCACGACTGAGTTCAGCCTAATGGACTGTGAACACAGTGATGTGTGCAGTGCTAGGTCCAACCCAGAGAAGCCTCCCATAAGTGATTTTTCTTCATTCTTCCCATGCCTGCTGCCCAGGTACCGGGATTCTTCACCTGAACTTCAAGAAGAGAACTTCAAGACCCTAGAATTAGTTGGAAGGCACTTGGACCCCTAATTAACTTCATAGAAGGCCATGTGCTAACCCAAAACATCTTTACTGGCAAGTCCAAGAGTAAGAGATAAGAGTTACCTTACTAGGCTATATTAGTCAGAGTTCTCCAGAGAAGCAGAATACTAGGAGATGTGTATGTGAGTGTATATACAAAAACAGAGAGAGGGAGGGAGGGAGAGGGAGAGAGAGGAATTCAGGAATTGGCTCCCACAACTGTGGAAGGGGCAAGTCCAAAATCTGCAGGTAGGCTGGCAGGCTGAAGAGCTGAGTAACAATTGATGTTACAGTTTTAATCTGAAGGCAGGCAGCTGGCACAATTCCCTCTTCCTCCGGGGAGAAGCATCTTTTTTCTATTCACACCTTTAACTGATTGGGTGAGGTCCACCCACGTTGTAGAGAGTTATCTGCATTCCTCAAAGTCTGCTGGTTTAAATATTAATCTCATCTAAGAATATGCCTTCATAAAAACATCTAGAATGTTTGCCCAAATATCTGGATACTGTGGCTTAGCCAAGTTGACATAAAATTAATCATCACATAAGGAAATGGTCAACACTTTTGAGATTGAGTGTAAATTTGCTGAGGAATCTGGGTTCTGGGCTTTACTGATAAATCTCATTAAATATCTAGTATGATAGTCATTCTATTTAGTCATGAGAAATGTCCATCCCTCTCAGTGCCCTGGACAATGGCTAGGCCTGGATTCTTACCCTTCTTGTCACTACTCGATATATATGATTTCTGTTTTAGAGGATTTTTCCTTGACTTTATCGAAAAAGACTGCACTCAGTTTACTTTTCCCCAAAATAGGATACTAGGCAGAATTGGTTTCCCTTCCCTTCCCCTCTCCTCCTCTCTCTCTCTCTACCTCTCTCCTTCCTTCCTTCCTTCCTTCCTTCCTTCCTTCCTTCCTTCTTTCCTTCCTTCCTTCCTCCCTCCCTCTCTCTCTTCTTTCTTTCTTTCTTTCTTTCTTTCTTTCTTTCTTTCTTTCTTCTTTTTTTCCCATTCACCTTTCCTCTGCACTGTTCCTGAAAACTGGGAGCAAAGTAAGAAGTAACACCTCCCTGTACCATAATCTTCCATTTTCTTTCTTTCACCCCCAATTTTTGAAGTTTATTAATAAAAAGCATATTCTTTTCCTTACTTGACTGCTGCTGGGAATTTAGGGCCAGACTTTTTACAATGTTTTTAAGCTTTGGGAGGAGGGAAATTATTTGATCCTTCTCTATTCTACCATCTATATCCCTAAAATCTGACCTACTATATTTATTCTTCTGTGAAAATACGTCCAAAGAAAGGTTGTCCTAAATTGCAAAATAGATTCACAACCTAATCTAAAATAAAAGCTAGGACAAAAGATAATCAAATTTGGAACCAAGGACTATATTCAAAATTTTTCTGAGCCACAGCACAAATTCTGAAAATTTTGTCATTACAAAATGCTTTTAGTTCAATAGCTATCCTTGATGGCTACCTTAAACTATCTCCCTGCAACATATGATGATGCAATTGCTATTTATAAAGCTGAATGCAATTTGAGAAAAAATATTTACTATACAGGATTTAGGCAAGTTCCAAGCGAGTCAGGTATTTGCTAGAAGGCCATTCATTATATTGAAACCCAAATGAAAATAATGTTACTTTTAGACAAGGCAGTCATTGCCCTTACCTCACCTGCTTGTACTGATCATTGCACGGTGCCTTGCGTTAACCGTTCCCTGTAATAGCAGTCGGATGAGCCTGATGACCTCTCAAGGTCATCTCAAGCCTTTTGATTATATGAATTTTGTGCTGGAAATTACATGCTAAAATATCTCCACCAAAGCTATGTCATTTTCTTTCTACAACTGTCATCTTTAATGCTACCTCAGGCTTTATATTTAAGATGTAGATCCATGTTTACCTGTTCCTAAAATGGTTTAAAAACTGTTACAGGCCTTTCTCAACTTTCAATAGGAATAGAGGCAGATTTCATACAAGGTTAAACAAAGCCGACTGTGAATACCGCAGTTTGCATGTGTGGTAATAGCTCTCAATTGCTTTTCTTCTTTTCCTTCATGTAAGCCAGAGAGCCTATCATATCCATATCACATCAATTTTTAAAAATGTTTATGTCTCTATCTCTTCATTTTTTAAAGAAATGGATACCATAACTAATGTGCCATAAAGTAAAAACATTCAGAGGTTAACTTATTAACGCGGATTTTATGATGTAAATTAGGTTGCTATAATTAAACTTTTTTAATAATTATGTCTTTGCCTG
Source organism: Panthera leo (assembly GCF_018350215.1). NCBI lineage: Eukaryota > Metazoa > Chordata > Mammalia > Carnivora > Felidae > Panthera > Panthera leo. The sequence continues at coordinate 88,368,662 of NC_056683.1, forward strand.
CATTAGGTAGCCACCATAATTTTGAAAGTAAATATTTCACCAGGTGACACTTATTGAATGATATTTGCTAGTATTTTGGGCTCAGAATTGGCAAAACAAAATCAGTGCTGTTGACGCCAATTTTAGTCATTTGTTACTTTTAAGCACCTAGAAGTTTTTGCCCAAAACTCTAGGTTTCTGATGGAAAGTCCTACTAAAACTTTAGATGACCTTCCCATTAACACAGACACTTTCTTTTATTATTATTATTATTGTTGTTATTGTTATTATTGTGGAAAGAACCCTTAACATGATATCTACCCTCTTAACAAATTTTAAGTGCACAATATATTATTGGTGACTATAGGCACAATGTTGTATAACAGGTTTCTAGAACTTATTCATCTTGCTTGACTAAAACTGCATATCCGTTGATTAGTAACTCCTCATTTCCCCTCCACCCAGCCCCAGGCAACAACCATTCTGCTCTTTGATTCTATGAGTTTGACTATTTTAGATTCTTCATAGAAGTGGAATCATGCAGTATTTATTTTTCTATGACTGGCTTATTGCACTTGACATAATATACTCAAGATTCACATATTGTTCCCTCGTGCAGAACTTCCTTCTCTTTTAAGGCTGAATAGTAAGCATCCCATTGCCATGAGATACCACTTCACACCTGTCAAGAGGGCTATTATCAGAAAAACAAAACATGGTAAGCGTCGGTGAGGATGTGGAGAAATGGGAACTTCTGCGCACTGTTGGTGGGAATACAAAATGGTGCAGCCACTGGAAAACAGTACGGAGGCTCCCTAAAAATTAACAATGGAACTACCAATTGATCCAGCAATCCCACTTTCAGGTACATGTCCAAAAGAACTGAAGTCAGAATCTCAAAGGGCTAATAGCACCCCTACGTTCACTGTAGCACGATTCAGAGAAGCAGCCTCAATGTCCATCAACAGAGATCTTCTTTTGATAAAGATGTCTTGTCTCTGTTAGACCTCAGGTTACTCTTTTTTTTTTTTTTTTAATTTTTTTTTTCAACTTTTTTTATTTATTTTTGGGACAGAGAGAGACAGAGCATGAACAGGGGAGGGGCAGAGAGAGAGGGAGACACAGAATCGGAAGCAGGCTCCAGGCTCCGAGCCATCAGCCCAGAGCCTGACGCGGGGCTCGAACTCACGGACCGCGAGATCATGACCTGAGCTGAAGTCGGCTGCTGAACCGACTGAGCCACCCAGGCACCCCAGACCTCAGGTTACTCTTGATAAAACACTGAATACACACACTGTCTTTCTTATCCAAAGAGTCGGTTTTTCTCTCTCTTGTCAATTTCCTTTATTCTGATATCAGAATCTTTAGTACTTTGTTTGCTCCCTCTTTCTTTTGAGAAAAAAAGATCCCAGTTTCCAAAATGCAACCTTCACCTACCCCTGCGATTGCAAGGCAAAAAGCTCACGGAAACCCTCAATGACACATTTTCTCTATCACCAGATGCCTTTTGGTGTCTAGGAAAAGTCCAGGTGCCTTTTTAGCTAAGCTTTGTTTTATTATGTTTTTATTTTCTCTCTCTAGCAGCCTTTGACCACTGATAATTTTATTAGGTCTCTTTTAATCTCCCTGTCTCTAATACATAACTCTGTATGCCTTTTATCTTGTTTCCACTATAATTTTTAAATTACTAGTTGGCTAATTCACTTAGGCATTCTCATGACTTTCCGAGAAATTTTATTGCCGTATCTTATTTTTCTTCCATGAGTTCCCAACCTATTCTTAACAATTTCTGCATTCTATTAAAACGGGCCATTCCAAAGTTCACTTGTTTCTGCTCTATCTTCTTTCACTTTCATTTTCAGCCTGATCCCATACACCAGGAGATTAGGATCGCTATTTCCTAGATTCCTCTGAACCGTTCTGCCTGCAGTCAGACCCCATGCATCACACACAATGCCCAGGCTGGTATTGTTTCTCCTCCTCATTGGCCATCGCCCGCCATGAATGAGAAAGCAATCCTCTATCACAGCTACAAGCACGCGGCCTGCCTTATCTGGTCTGCTTCCTAACACACAGTCTGTTAAGAAATAAGAAATTCAATGCTGCTGGCCACTACTGGCCCCTTGGATGTTTGCACACTTTTTTTTTTTAATAACGCAGTCATTTCCTTATTCAAGCACTTTTTCTAATTGTGGGACATATAAGGGATTCCAAGAAATAATTTTACTAAAACTTTCCAGTGAAATTGCACAGTTTCAGGGTCAAAGAAGATTTTTTTCTGTCAGATGCAATACTATATATGAACCATTTTGCATTATTTATCTATAAATTGGTAATATTGAACATCTTTCCAATCCATATCGAAAATGTAAACTATGAAATACCTTCCTCTAGTTTTCCACCAGAGATAAGATTTTCAAGATCCCTAGGTGGCTGGGAAGAGTCTTAAAATCTTAATTTAGAAAAGAAGAAACACAATGAATGCCCATCAGTAGCCGATAGCTGAAAAGGTATTAGCTACCTCCAGTTCATGGACTATAATGGTGTCATTAAAAACATGAATTAGATATATACCAATAAATTTGAGAAATATTCATGAGATTTTATTAAATGAGAAAAAACAAGATATAGCCAAATAAATATTTAATTCTACTGTGTGTAAAAAATGGCAAAAATTTTATATGTGCAGATATACATCAAAAACAATAATCATATATGTATTACATAGTAACTCTATTTTAGATTCCTTAAAAAGCTGGAAGAAAGCATAGAAAAATACAAAAGATGAATAGCATGGGTTCTTTTAGGTAAAGGAGAGTGATTTGTAGTAGGAGAGAAATATAAGAGGAGGGAGAGATAAGAAAAAATAAAAAAATGATTTGAAGTCCTGTATTAAAAGATAGCATGTGATATGATCCCATGTGTGTAAAATGATGTGTTAAAGAGTTTGTACGTGTATATAAAGAGATGAATGTAAGGTTTAAGTTCATTTCTATTTTTTTGACAACGATTTTTTTTTAACAGAGTTTAAATTTTTTTCAGCTAAATTATTGAGAGGACAAAATAAAGCTGTTTCCGTCGTGGATGAAAAAGAAGAAACACGTGGAGGGGTTTTGTGTAATCATGAGGCTACTGTTCCAGCTCCGTCACACTCTCCACCCTTGTCACTGAGACCCTCCAGCGAAGGGGTAGCCCGCCTAGAGAGGAGCAAACTGACAGGGAAAGTTGGAGCCATGTGCTTCGCGTGAGACGAGGACACGCTGGGTGGCAGAGAGCCGCAGAAAGTGTTCCAAACTTGTCTTGTTGCCAAACCAATCGATACCAGCACAGCCTCCTAAGCGAGCATAGCGATTGTAAAGGAACCAAATTCACCTTTCTCAAGTGTAGGTGGGGGAATGGTAGCCAACGTGCCCGGCCACTGACCGTGGCCCTGAATGGGCTGCCAGCGTTCAGATTCTCTTCCCGCTCGGAGTTTTCCAGTTTCTCCATATATGACGCAGGCACAGTCATATAACCCAGTACACAGGATGGTTGAGAGAATCAAACATCAGTATACCACCCTTAAAGTCATCCCTGCCTTGTTGTGGGTGGTCAGGGCCTTAGCTCCCAGGCATATCCACTTGTCATTTCAGAGAGCATAATAAAGGCTTAATTTAAAATATTTCCTTCAATTGTTATTTATTTAATTAATCATTCTTATTCAATTATTCACAGCTTACAAATCCATGTTTGAGGAGAATGGGACTTTGAAATCACCTTTAATATTTACATTTTGAGACCAAAGCTGCGAATGTATCATTTATTCAACAAATACTGAGTCTTACAATGTCTGCATGCTGTTACCTCCAGGATCAGGCTATTTGGATATAATAAAACTTGGCCTTTCTTCATATCTCCAGCAAGTGAGTCCCAACTCCCAATCTATATTTAATCAAAGCATATGCATTAGTTTACTATGTTTAAAGCATGTTCTCTCCCTATCTCAACCCTCCTTACATTAAAAAAAAGAAATATCAAATGAGAAGAGAAAACCAGCCTGAAAAAAAAAAATGTTCTCCAAGTTGGTGTAAGAGTAGATATTGATCACTATGCCCTACCATCTCCAGAAGTGGCCTTTTTTTCATAAGTAACAGAGAAAAATATGGAAAAAGTAGCAATGCATTTGAGGGTATCCAAGCCGTTACTGATCAGGAGATACGTTGCAGAGTATCAGCGACTCTCTTGATCTACCGTTTCCTTCTTCAACTTCCTTTTAGATATCACATAGTCTCCACACTCTAAGACAATTCCCCATCTCAAAATCCGGCTTAAGATTCTTCACTGGTACCGATTGCCCATCCACAGAGCCATCAGAGAACTTAATGTCACTACGTTTGAAATTAAAAGGGTTTTGTCCATGGGGTGCCTGGGTGGCTCAGTCGGTTAAGCAACTGACTTGGGCTCAGGTCATGATGTCACAGTTCGTGGGTTTGAGCCCCGCATCGGGCTCTGTGCTGACAGCTCAGCTCGGAGCCTGCTTCGGATTCTGTGTCTCCCTCTCTCTCTGCCCCTCCCCCATTTGTGTTCTGTCTCTCTCTCTCTCTCTCTCTCTAAAAAATAAATAAAATGTAAACAAAAAAAATTTTTTTTAAGAAAAGGGTTTTGCCTTTTCCCGGCATCATTCACAAACATCAGAGCAATGAACTTTAGCAGCTACTACCCCTGGTTGTCCTAGGGTTCCTAGTGAGGGGGGGCGGGTAGTGCATTCACCCTGTGCTGGGAAATGTACTAAGCTAACACCTTCTGGTTTCTCTTCTCCCTCATTCATTCTTACCTGGGGAAGAAGGCAGGATGTATATGATTATTAATTTAAGACAGCGACCCTCAAGCTTTCTGGGCTCAGGATCCCTGTGCACTCTTAAAATTCATAAATAACTCCTAAGAACTTTTAGTTAGGAGGGTGATATTGATCAATATTTACTGCATTAGAAATTAAAACTGAGAACTCTAAAGATTACTTATTTTTAAATAACAAGAATAAATTCACCAGATGTCGACATAAATAACATTTTATGAAAGAATATATTTGCCAAACAAGATCGTAGTGAGAAGAGCACTATTGCGTAACACTTTTGCAAATCTCTTTAGTGTCAGACTTAAGAGAAGGTAGATGAATTTTCATGTCAACCTTTGGTAATATTACATGTATGTGACCTCTGGAAAATTCCACCATACACTCTTGAGAGAAAGAGAGTGAAAATGCAAATACTTTTGACCTCATGGCACCAGTGACCACACTCTGAGAAGAAGCACCAATTTAGGAGAATGCTCAATTGGCACCAGTTTAGGAGAACCCTAAATTGGTATCCATGGCTTGGCCACTTGTTCGGCTTCCTTTGAGATCTGCCTTCATCTCGAGGAGAACTCTCCTTTCAGCTCTGCCTCTCCCTCCAACAGGAGGTTCTTTCGTGCACCTGGAGTGGAGTGGGCAACTGCGTCTCACTCCGGGCTTGGTTTAGGAAGCCCTTCGGGGGCAGCACACCTCACCTGTGCTCTCCAACATCTCCATCAGGAATAAAACTGGAGTTTTTATCTTCATCCACCCAACTCCTTTGCCTTTCTCTCAGTTATTTATGAATGTGGTGGGGAATAGGAGCCATTTATAAGACCCCTTCGACACCAATAATCCTGACCACTTTTATACACATATCAACCTCAGGGTGCTTAGCATTAGCCAAGCCCCTGACTCAGTGTGTTCCAGACAGAATGCTGAGGACAGGAAGTGCAACCTGGCCTGGGGTCCCACTAAGCAGAAAATAGGAGGCATCCTTGAGCACTGTGAGCTCAAGGTAGACATCAACACCATTAAGGAGCAAGCCTCCTTGAAAACAAGTTAAAATGTCGCCGTAGAGGGCCCACGTGGTTTCTGCTCTGGCAGAATGAGACAATCAAAGCAAGCTGGGACAAAGAGAAACTACGGGATAATTGATGAGCCTCTCAGGATTTTCTGTCAAGGTCCAACCCATTGTTTTCTCCCACTTTGCAGCACATACAGAGCAGAGTGCTAGTTTGGTTCTGACCATCTCCATCCCCGGTAACATAAAAATGGAGGAAGAGAAAGGAGCTCTTCGATCGAAGCTGCCAGTAAGGAGACATGTGGGCAAAACTGCATTGTCAGCACATGCGGGGTGAGTGGGGCCCTCGGGCAAAGGTAGATCGCAACATCAGAACTTAATGGTTCTTATAGGCTAGTGATTTATCCTCACCAAGCCTATGAATAGAGAATTAAACTTGCCTAGTTTATCAGAAGGAAATGGAACTTGACTCATCAATACATCTCATGGTGCTTCTAGAAATAGGGCTTGGGTGTACCCTTAATAATAAATAGCATCTATTCTAAACAGCATTGACTTTCATTTCAGAGGTAGAGCATGACTTAACTTTGCTTTACATGTCTGACCTGAACTAATGTTCTTATCCTCAGACTCTGCTAGCTACTTGATTGTCCAATAGTCACACTTGTCAAATGTAAACCTGAGGGCCTTTCACTCTCTTCGATTTCAAAAGGGGGCTTCTTTAGGAAGCCTATCCCAGGTCTTAAGGACCTGTATCTCCACAACCCCCATCTGGGGGATCTCCAGGGACAAGGAGCTGATAAAACTTGAATATGTACTCTGAAGAAAGGTGTATGTACAAGAAATGCTAAGCAGCATAAGACAAAAATAATTTTCATCCATTTTCTTGACTTCCGTCCTTATCAGCAGTCTTGGTCCAAGTCTGAAGAATGTGTTGCCACCTCAAGTATCAGTGTTATTTATTTAATGAACACGAGTAGTATTTACTATGTGTAGGCACTATTAAGAGCATTTTACTACTAATAAACAATTTGATCTTCATAATAACCTAGTGAGGTAGGTACAGTTGTGATCATTTTACAGACAAGGAAACTTAAGGCACAGAGATGCTGAGTCACCACCTGGTGGCTACGTGGGAACTCACACTTGGGCGTCTGGCTCCAGAGCCTGTGTACGTTGTGGTCTAGCCCTGCCCTTAACTGAAAGAATCCTGCTTTGGAGTATTTTGTATAAATCTCTGAGATAAACAACGGCACTGATCTCTGCACATCCTAACCTTTCCTTTTGTAAACTAAACGCTGCCGCCCCCGCCTCAGTACGTATGTAGCTCTAAATGTCTCCCCCACAGTGTCTGTCCTTTCCCTTTTCCAAATATTCCCTTCCGCTAAGATCAAGGCAAATGGCCACCAGCGCCCAGGGCCTCCCAAACAAGTAAAGCGTTTATTTGTGACCGTGTCACCTAAGTCTTCCACAGACTTTTCCACGGGGAAGATTATTTAAACTGGTGGAATATTCTGAAGGACATAGATACAATGTGCAACTTCCCACTTTTAATTCCAACATCTCCTGGAAGCACCGGACAGGCCCAGTAATGGAGCTACTGCTGACAAAAATAGCGGCTATTCTAATCCGCCAAATGTTTCCTGGTAGGCATATTCAATGTGTCCTTCGCCCATTGGTTCTGAAGTTTCTGGCTCACCCTGGAACTGAGCACTGAGTTAGTAGCCTGGACAATCACTTTTAAGTATTTTATCTGGTAGACCCTCAACCCAAAGAAATTCTGAAAGTGTATCAACGGCTAGGAAAAAGCATTTGCACCTCCTATTATAAACTGACACCGGCCTCCGTACGCGGCAACTTGATTCTATTCCTCTGAGAGACACCCGGCAGATGTGTTCACAACATGCGAAGTGGCCCATTCAGGCAATCCGCTCCAAGGGCCAGCTCACCTTTTCATCCCTCCTGAGCTCTACTGAGAGATACACTCCAAATACCACTACCACCCCTCCACGGGGTAAGTCTGATTTAACAAAGAACTTCAGAAGCATCTGAGGAGTTTTTTAGAAGAGAATCTTTATTTGGGCACACCAATTCAGGCTGGGGGTTGGGGGGGGGCAATATGTGAGTTCAATACCTCAAAGATGAGTTACAATCTAGGTCTGGGTTGGTTGGCCATTTATGATTCATCAACGATAGCTGAGTGTTTCTGTAGCATATGAGAGTTGCATGCATTTAGGGTGAGACGCATTAAGCTCCCAGACAGATTTCGATGAAATGTTCACTTCCACAACTGATCCAAACCCTTTATTTTTAAAAAAATTAACCGATTTAGCTGTCAAACATAAAATATTCATTTTGTAATTCATGTAAGTAATGATCTCCAGCACACAAGCTAGTTTAATTTTCTACGTGAATTTCATTATTTACACTTTCTTCCTCCCTAGTTGCAGGCAGGATTGTGACAGCTGTCCAGAGGCCCCAATTAAACACCTAAACTCGTTCCTATTATACCCACTAAAGCACTTAACCACCACCACCTGCAAAGAGCCTTCACTAAACAGCTACTGATCACATTCTGACACTCCCCATCACCACCCATAAAAACCCACTCACACACGCACACAACTTAAGGACCTCCTACTCCAATATGTGGGGAACAAAAAGGCAAGCGGATCAAAGTTCTTTGGGTTCCCACTTCTTTATTAAAGAAAACCCACACTTCTTTCAGACAAGCATGTTCTCTGGAGAGACTTTTCTCTAGAACCCCAGTGTACCCATTCCCTGGGCATATGGGTGGTTCTGAGGCATGTGTGCCCCTCTCAGACCTCCCAACCCGCACTCACCAGCCAGGGCACATGACCACCGGGCACACGGCTCAGGCCCTCAGGCACACTCTCGGAACTCAGAGACGCATGCCTCAATGATTCTGTTCTGGAGATTACAGCATCTTTCATGTGTACTCTCTCCATGATTGTGCCCTGACCGGCTGCAGAGTGCCAGCTTTTATCTTCTGATAAACTTTTTCCAGAATGATGGATTTCTTCTACTTACTCTGTACAATTTTTTAAAAATCAAATAAATGCTCTTCAGCAAACTTTAAGGGAATACTGAAAGACCATTCCACCCTGAAACAAAATAATTCTACCAGGGTCATGAAGTCTCACTGTGTTTTCTTTCCAAAGCTGATCCAATAAGACCAGATGCAGGACTCTTGTTGCAGGCAAATCTCAAAAAAGCATTTAAGAGCCAGCGATCAGAAGTCAGACAAGGCATACTGTTTGTTACAACCACAACTGGGGTCATTCTTCAGAATTTCATTGCTCTTCTTCGCAAAACAGGAGGAAAGTTATTCCAATTTGTCCAGATAAAACTGCATCCGTTTTCTCATAGAGCAATTTTGAATTGCCATGCTGGGCAGATTTTGTTTGGTGGGTTGGCTGGGTTTTTTACCTGCAGAAAGCTTTTAATACTCTAAGACCCTTAGTTTCCTGAGTTAATGCCAGTGGAATATTTTGCAGGAATGAGTCACAGTTGCTCAATATTCTGTGGGAGTTGAGGCAAGATTGGTAAAGAGTTATTGGTGGGTGAGGTGAGCAGAGTTGGTGAACGATTGTGTCTTTTGGGTGACTGATTAGTTTATAGTGGGTGATTGATCTGGATTATACTTGTTGGATGAATGGATTATGCAAGTTATGTCTTTGACAGTTCCTCTAACTTTAGAGACTATTCCCAAATTTTGCCGAAAAGCTATGCTTTATACGGCTTCCTCCTCCCTGCCTCTCTCTCTCTCCCTCTCCCTTTCTCATGCCCTTTAACTAAATGATATCCAAAAAGTACATGGATATTTATGAGCCCTTTCTTAAGACAATTTTGCATTTATTTCAAAAATTTTACATACAAGGAAAGATGTTGATTTATTTAAATTAGTGAAAGAAAATTCTGCAGAGTACCCACTTCAACTACAATTCCAATTACTTTTTTCCTTCTGTCATCACAATCATTTGAAAATTATAGAAGTCTCAGCACCAAAGTTTGCAAACTCAAGAAATAGAGTATTTTCAAGAACATATGCTTTAAAAATAGAAACAAACATTCCTTTAAGCCACCTCATTTTAAAGGTGCTACAGATGACCCAAATATATTATTTAGAATTTTTATTTTATGATAATAACAAACACATATTGTGCCACAATGCTACCCCTGATAAATTATTTTCTGATCATAAAAAATTATTTTATATATAGACATATATAATATTGGTTCTGCGGAACATTCCAGTGGACACAAATTCTGTCCTTCCCCATAGACCTGTACTATTTAATACGGTGGCCACTAGCCATACGTGCCTATTTAAATCTAGCTTAAGTTAAATTAAAAATCCAGTTCCCCATTCACACTAGCCACATTTCAAGTGCTCCAAAGCCACATGTGGTTGGTGGCTCCCTTACTGGACAGTACAGATTATAAAATATTTCCATCCGGGCAAAAAGTTCTACTGGACAACACATCTTTTGTTTAGACCAGGAGGTCTTTTACATTATAGACCATGGCTATTTTCCAATAGAGATAAAGCCATTTTATGAGCATATAACATTTTGTCCTAAAGCATTCAAAGTCCAATGTGCTCATCACATTTTACAGTTAGAAATCGCTCCACATTTTGATTTACCAGTTACTTAACCAAACTTCCTACCTCCTCGTCTAAGCTGGAAGCTTCTTAAGGACAGGGACTACATATCAAAAACCTTTATTCCTTTTCATTGCCTCCCAGGTGAGTACTAAGTGCAAGACATTGTTTAAAAAAAAAAAAAAAAATCAGGGGCGCCTGGGTGGCTCAGTCGGTTAAGCGTCCGACTTCGGCTCAGGTCATGATCTCGAGGTCCATGAGTTTGAGCCCCACGTCGGGCTCTGTGCTGACAGCTCAGAGCCTGGAGCCTGCTTCGGATTCTGTGTCTCCCTCTCTCTCTGACCCTCCCCCATTCATGCTCTGTCTCTCTCTGTCTCAAAAATAAAAATAAACATTAAAAAAACTTTTTTAAATCTTCTTGAATTGAATTCAAATGCAACATAGCCTATCTGCCTACTTATTCTAATGTAATGCCCTTTGGATGTTAAAGAAAAGTTCTTGCTGGTTGGGTAAACCGAGAGGAAAGTCTTAGGCTAAGTAGAATCCTCATGATCCCTCCGGACTATTTCCCCGAATGTATAGCAGCAACACTTACAAGAGAGGCAGTAGTTGCTTTGTGAGGCAAAGGAGTGACAACATGCCATGGCTGTGCTGCCAGCAGATGGATCCCCTTTGCTCCTACTGGGAGCCAAGTCCTAGGGAGGAAGCTCAGAAATCCCAGTCCCACTACTTGGAAAATGGAGCCCCTGTTTGAGCTCCATTGTGCAGTCCAGCCCCCCAAAAAGTTCTCAGCTTTATCTCAGGCGATCACTTTTCTAACCCTGGCAAGCATTCGACAAATATTTATTCATTCTACAAATGGAAATTAAAAACCTCTTTTGTACACAAAGCATTGTGACTGACGGTGGAGACAAAACAATAGGGAAGGTGGATAACAAATAAGTAGCAAACCAACACATCATGTAAACTGGTGAGATGCTACAGCGGAGCAGGACAGAGTGGTCTGATGAGGGATCATGGAAATGAGCGGGATGGGTCTCAGATTCCATGAACAGGAAAGACATCTTGAGGAGGAGACCTGTACCTTGAGACCAGAAGGATGAGAAGAGTTTGTCATGCACAGAGCCAGGTGGAAGAAACAACAAATGCAAAGGCATTGAGACTGTGGTTTGGTAAAGAACCAAGAGGCAACCAGTGTAGTTCAAGGGAGCACAGAGCTAAGAGGCAAAAAGTGAGGGAGGCAGTGACCATCTTTTGCCATGTCATAGCCAGCTCGTTCATGACCTTACCGGCCATGACAATCCATTGAGATTTCATTGTAAGTGCTTTGATAAGCCCTTAAATGCTCAGAAATAGAGAGCGGGTGAATGAGTGGGTGAGTGAATAAATGATTGAAACTACTTGACCTTCAAAAGCAAGAGTTTTTAAAATGGGAGGAATCATATCTTGCTGTTAGGTGTTTGTTTTCCTTAAATAAATATCACATTCCTGTCATCTCTCCTCCTTCCTTTGGATTATGAGGGTGATACGTTTGACTGACTTTGAAACTGCCTCTGAGATAGCTCTCCATTTGCTTTTTAGAAAGAAAGCAACATTAACTGGAAGCCTTCCCTGACCCCTTCAGGCAGAATCGGGTCTTCCCTGCTCTGTGCTTGCTCCTGCACTGCTTAGCACATTCCTCTATGCAACATTTACTACTTTGAATTGTAAGTATGTTTACGGACCATGAACACAACAAGTGCATCTCCGTCACCGCCCTTCTAGCACGGTGCCCAACAGACAGTGGGCCCTCCTAAACGCTTTCAGGATGAGTAAAAGACTGAGAAGGAAAAGATGTAGGTCTTCTTAAGTAAATGCAGACTCAGAACCAAGTTTCTATGCTAATTAGTACTAAAAGAAGATTAATTTACTGTCTCTAATCAGCTCCTCTGACCTGATTATGTATTGGAGTCCTGAGGTTCTCTACAAATATTACTATTTATGCAGCATGTAAATTAAGACAACTCTTAGAAAATGGAGAGGTTTGAATTCCCATTCTATAATACAGTTCTTCGCAATTAATTCAAAGTACCCTTTTGTAAATAATAGCCTGAGAAGCGCCAATGCTTCCATCAAGCGACTCCTACTCTGTGTCAATGCTAATACCGTCCTGTGTTTACTCAGAGTGTGGTCTTTGATCCTCCCATCCATGGGAAGTGGGCAAGACAAACATTCTTATCCCTATCTCGTCAATGAACATATAAGCCCCCCCCCAAAAGAAATCCATTTAAAGTTACACTGCATGTATATGGAGAAGCCAATGATATAAAATCCATTTCCTTAGACTCTCTTCTTTCTCTTACACCACAGTCTCTGGAGCAAAGGCTCTCAAAGTGTGGTTCACAACTAGCAGCAGCAGCCTCATTGGACTCTGCTCTAAATGTAAATTCTCAGACCCCACCCCAAACCAACTGAATCAACCCCCAGGGGGAGCTAGGGAGGTAGTGGTTAGAAGGAAGGAGAAAAGGGAGGGCCAGCCATGTTTTAACAAGGCCTCCAAGCAATGCTAATGCACACTTAAGTTTGAGAAGCGCTACTTTAGATCATTTGTTTAAAAAAAAAACATATCTGAATGATTAAAAGTTGATTTAAGCTATCTACAGTTTATTTCATGTAATGCAAAATTGCCTAAATTGAAGTTAAAATCTTACCTGAAAATTTGGATATATTCATTACCGACTCATCGTTCATTATTTTGTTACACTGTCATGTAAATTCTGTTTGAGCAAGGAAATAAAAGTTTTGCTTTACATAATACCGTCAAGCATTTGGTTACAACTTTCCAATTACAGTTAAGCTTGAATGAAGTAACTGTGATAAATTAAAAATTGTACTTATACTTAATCTGATCCCATCATCATTAATATCAACTTTAGCACATATGGCTTGACCATCAAACTTCAATAGTAAAAGGATGTAGCAAAAGCTACATTACAGAGTCCATTTCAGGAAAAGATGTTTATTGGTCCAATAGTAAAATAAATGGAGAAGATAATGCAATTTTCCATAAATATGACTACTGAAATCTTTGCTGAAGAAATTCATCCAAAAAGAAACTTGGCAGCTTTCCCCTGGAGGAGTCTGCTCAATCTTCTGAGGGTGACTGTATCCCTGAATGATCCCTGAATTATAGCCTTCAAGCAACTGAGAGCTAATCAAAGGTTTATGAGAGAGTATCAGACAGATTCTACTTGCAGAGATATAAGCAACATGTGCTATTGACACGTACGGCAGAATAAGCCGTTGAAATTGTGTAGAAAAGGAGCAAATATTCTTCCAGTGAATTTCAGTGATCAAATATTCTTAATTTCTAGAAAACATGCTTAAAGGGCCTACATTAATGATCCTGATTGTATATTTCCCAAAGAGTAGGCTCTCCAGTGCGGCTGGACAGTAACTGTATGTGGCCTAAGTTAAAAATTCTTACTCTACCTTTTGAACCTTTACTACTTTTTTTAAAAAGTAATTCAGGTGAGCTGCTCCAAGAGGAAAAGGGACCAGCATGGAACCTGGAAACAACTCACACTGTTTTGGACCTGATCATCCAAACTAAATATTATTGGCTCTTCACACTTATGCTTTTGAACACTTCGCTACTGAATGGCCTCCTTTTATCCCCCTATCTCTTCTCCTCTCCCCTAAATATAAGGGATTTCAACAAGCTGTTGATACTCCTTGATTAACTTTGGCAGATTCTGCATTCTCTAAATCATTTTCACAGTGGCACATTGCATCCTGGGACAGGCTATCAATTCTGTGTCCTAATGACAGTCTTCTCCTTTTCCATTCTCAACATTTACTGTCTTCCCAAGGGGAATTGACCCTAACCATAAGGTGGAAAACTACTTGGGGAAAGCATTGAAAGAGTTTGAATACAGATAAGCACAAAAGTTTAGGCTAAAATAGAGATAGGAGATTAACTGAAGGCTCAGTTATTAACACAATAGCTGGGATGAAGTTAGCCATCAGTTAAAGTTTGAACGAGTGAAAATATTAATAGTTATGTCTTTTATTCGTGACATACTCCTGTGTGCCAGAACCATCTAAGCAGTTGACCAACATCATCTCATTTAATCATTAGAAAAACGCTTCCTAGATAGTGACATCATTCCCATTTCACAGCTAGAAACTGAAACTGGGAAAGAAGTCATGCAATGACAACCATAACCAGACTTTGGGGGAGAAAGTTCAAACCCGAGTCTTCTTGACCTCATAGTCTATGCCCCTCTGACAACACCACAATGAATGAAAGAATAATTGCTTTTTCATTCTGGTTTCCAATGACGGTTGGGAGCATGCAAGCACGCAAGGGGTCCTTTACCCATAACGGAGTGATTTGGAGGGGCTCTTCATTAATCAAACGTCTCTTACAGGGTCCTGGTAAAGGCTATGTTATTGCCACCATTGAAGTATCTCCTCTGGGCCAAAGCTTGCTTTCCAGATGCTGCAGTGCAGATTATTTACCTGAGATGGGGGTCAGAAGAACTCAGGTCCATCTTGGACTGAGTGCAATAATCACTAAATTTCCAGAGACAGGAGGGGCTGGCAAAGGCACATAGAAGGAGTCCTGAGGAGGGTGACTGGAAGTTCAGGCTGGAAAAAGCAGAGGTCATCATGAGAGCAGAGGATCCCAGAGGGAGAGGGGAGGCTGGGAGTGGAGGCTTCAAACTCCAAACTTCACCTACTTAGATATTTTGCTCTAGTTCAGCAACACTGCTAATATTTGCCAGATTAGACTCAAAAATTCTCACAACATATAACTGTGGTGTTGAGCAACTTTCCTGGCAATCAACAAGTTTTGAGTGTAAAAGGGCAATAATGCATCAAAAGAATTATGCAAGAGAAGAGAACGAATTCTCCTTTAACATTTTATGTCTAGAAATTTCATATTTTCCAAATACAAATTAAATAAAGCCTAATCTAAGCTAATTTTAATCAGGGTAACACTGTATTCATTTTGCTCACATCAGCAGGATAGAAGTTTCAGAGAAGGTAAATGTTCATCCTAAACAAACTGTGGATTTTTTTTAAAGTCACAGAATTATTAAATCTCCCTTTGGAATACTCTTGTCTTTTAGGAAAAAAATCTTTTATGGTACTGAAACAACATGAGTCCAAAAAAAGGAGAGTTCCACAATTAATCCATTCCTTTAACAAATGTTTATTGAACACTTTTTATATGATAGGGACTGAGGGAAATAAAAAGATGAATAAGATCATCTACTCCAAGAGTCTATTTGAGGACACACATACATAAACAATTGCAAAACAATTCAACAGGGTCTGTAATAAAGGTTTTTATGAGGCCCCACTGGAACATAGAGAAAGGAGTCATGCATTTAGCCTGTCTTAGAGAAAATTTCACAAGAGAAAGGACACTGAAGTTGCTTCTTGAACAGAACAACCCCACATGCAAATTTCCAAAGGCAAGACAATATGTGGCCTGTTTGGGAAACCATGAAATTCCATATGCACATGGAAAAAGGGGTTTTTATTTATGCAACATTATTTAGCCAACATTTACTCTTCAAAACACTTGACATGCATTAACTCATTTCATCCTCAAAACACTTTTCCAAATAACCCAAATTTAACACATGAGAAAATTGAGATTTAGGTAAGTTAAATAATACCCCAAGGTTCAGTTGGGCAAACTGACATACAAGCCTGGATAGCCAGAGACCATCATTTTTTGATTATTATTAATATATAACTGACATATTACTTTGTGCACATTTAAGGAAAATGTATTGATTTCATAAATGTATATATTGCAATGATGACCACCAGAGCATTAGTTAACACCTCTGTCACATCACATAATTATGATTTCTATTTTGTGGTGGGAAAAGCTAAGATCTAGTCTCTCAGCAACTTTGAAGTTCATCATACGAAATTGTTAGCACATAAATATACAAAGCAAACATCATCAGAACTAAGGGGAGGAATAGAGAGCAATACAATAATAATAGGGGACTTTAGCATTCACTTACATCATGGGATAGATCATCCAGACAGAAAATCAATAAGGAAACATCAGCCTTAAATGACACTTTAGACCAGATGGACTTAATAGGTAAATAAAGAACATTCCGTCCAAAAGCAGCAGCATATACATTCTTCTCAAATGCATGCACAACATCCTCCAGGATAGACCACATGTTAGGCCACAAAATAAGTCTCAATACATTTAAGAAGACTTAAATATCAACTATCTTTTCCAAACATAATGATTTGAAACTAGAAATCAATTATAAGAAGAAAACTGGGGGAAAAAAACAGTTATGGGGAGACTGAACAACATGCTACTGAACAACAAGTGGGTCAACGAAGAAACCAAACCATAAATCAAATAATACTTTGAGACACATGAACATGGAAATACAACAGTCCAAAATCTTTGGGATGCAGCAAAAGCAGTTCTAAGAGGGAAGTTCATAGTGATACAGTCCTTCCTCAAGAACAAGAAAAATCTCAAATAAACAATTTAACTTTATATCTAGAAGAAAAATTGAAGTCCAGAGTTAGGAGAAGGAAGGAAATAACCAAGGTCAGAGCAGAAATAAATGAAAAAGAGATTAAAAAGACAATAGAAAAGATCAATGAAACTAAGAACTGGTTCTTCCAAAGGATAAACAAACTTGACAAACCTTTAGCTAGACTCACCAAGAAAAAAGAGAGGGCTCAAATGAATAAAATTAGGAATGAAAGAGAAATTACAACTGATACCACAAAAATACAAAGGATCATGAGAAACTACTGTTTATAATTATACACCAACAAACTGGACAACATAGAAGAAATAGATAAACTCCTAGAAACATATAGTCTTCCAAGACTGAATCATGAAGAAATACAAAATCTGAATAGACTGACTACTAGTAAGGAGACTGATCAGCAATCAAAATCCTACCAACAAACAGTAGTCAAGGACCTGACAGTTTCACTGGGTAATTCTACCAAACATTCAAAGATTTAATACCTGTCCTTCTCAAACTCCTCAAAAAACCTGAAGAGGAGGGCACACTTCCAAATTCATTTTTATGAGGTCAGCATTTACCTACTACCAAAACCAGACAAGGACATAGCAAAAAAAAGAAAATTACAGGCCAATATGTTTAATGGACATAAAGCAAAAAACCTCAAAATAATATTAAGAAACCAAATTCAATAGTACATTAAAAGGACTATACACTATACATTAAAAGGACCATGATCAAGTGGGATTTATGCCAGGGATACAAGGATTGTTCACCATCTGCAAATGAATTGTTGTGATACACCACATTGGCAAAATGAAAGATAAAAAATATATGATCATCTCAATAGATGCATAAAAAGAATTTGACAAAATTCAACACCCATTCATGATAAAAACACTCAACAAAGTGGGTTTGTTAGAAGCCATATGTTAGAAGAACATAATCCACATAATAAAGGCCATATATGACAAGTTCACAGCTAACACCACACTCAATGGAACAAAAAATCAGCAACAAAATATGGATGCCCGCTGTTGCCACTGAGTATTGAAAGTCTTACCCATGTCAATTAGGC
Source organism: Panthera leo (assembly GCF_018350215.1). Lineage (NCBI taxonomy): Eukaryota > Metazoa > Chordata > Mammalia > Carnivora > Felidae > Panthera > Panthera leo. The sequence continues at coordinate 88,386,698 of NC_056683.1, forward strand.
AAGAAAAAGAAATAAAAGTCATACAAACTGGAAAGGAAGAAATTTAAACTGTCACTATTTGCAGATATCATGATATTATATATAGAAAACCCTAAGGACTCCACCAAAAAACTCTTAGCAGAAATAAATGAATTCAGTAAAGCTACAGGATACAAAATCAATATACAGAGATCTTTTGTGTTTCTATACACTAATAACAAACTATCAGAAAGAGAAATTAAGAAAACAATCTCATTCATAACTGCATCAAAAAGAATAAAATATCTAGGAATAAATTTAACCAAGAAGGTGAAAGACTGACACACTGAAAACTCTAAGACATTAATGAAAGAAATTGAAGAAGACAAACAAGTGGAAAGACATTTTGTCCTCATGAATTGAAAGAATTAATATTGTTAAAATGTCCATACCACCCTAAGCAATCTACAGATTCAATGAAATCCCTATTAAAATTCCAATGGAATTTTTTGCAGAACTAGAACAAACAATTCTGATATTTGTATGGAACCACAAAAGACCCTGAATAGCCAAGGTAATCTTAAGGAAGAAGAACAGAGGCGGGGGTATCACACTCCCTGATCTCAAACCATATTACAAAGCTTTAGTAATCAAAAGAGTATGGTATGGGCATAAAAACAGACACATAGATCCATGGAAATGGAACAGAATAAAGAGTCCAGAAATAAACCTACACATACATGGTCAATTCATTTATGACAAAAGAGCCAAGAATATACAACGGGAAAGGACAGGCACTTCAATAGATGGTGCTGGAAAAACTGGATGGCCACATGCAAAAGAATGAAACTAGACCACAGTCTTGTACACAAAAATTAACTCAAAATGCATTAAAGACTTGAATGTAAAAAAAAATCTGGAAGAAAATATAGGCAGTAAGTTTCTTGATATCAGTCTTGGTAATGAATTTTTGGATCTGACTCCAAAGGCAAAGGAAACAAAAGCAAAAATGAACAAGTGAGACACCATCAAATTAAAAAGTTTCTGCACAGCAGACAAAACTATCAACAAAATGGAAAGGGAACCTAGTGAAGGGGATAAATACTTGCAAATCATAAATCCAATAAAGGGTTAATATCCAAAGCATACGAAGAACTCAAACAGCTCAACAGCAAAAAAACAAACTGTGGAGTTATTTCTAGAGAATGTATTGTAAGCCCTGGGAAAGTGAATGGGGTAATTGCTGAAACATCAGCGATATTGTGGTCTCAAGGCTGTCAGACGTGATACCACCATGGGAACAGAGCCCCGTGATCTCCCAGGAGCCAGTTAGGAGACAGACCCACTGTAATTGCCCAGCAGTCCTTGAAACTGTATGTCTTCCCTGTATGCTTTCCCATAAACACACAACCCAATTTTAAAAGGGGGCATAGGGTCTGAATAGACATTTTTCCAAAGACATACAAGTAGCCAACAGACACATGAAAAGATGCTCAGCATCGCTATCAGGGAAACGCAAATCAAAACAAAAATGAGATATCACCCACACCTGTCAGAGTAGCTATTATCAAAAAGACACGAATAATAAGTATTGGAGAAGATATGGAGAAAAGGGGATCCTTGTACACCATTGATGGGGATGTCAGTTGGTGCAGCCACTATGGAAAACATTATGGAGTGTCCTCCAAAAATTACAAGTAGATCTACCACATGATCCATCTATTCCACTTCTGAGTATTTATCTGAAGGAAACAAAAGCACTAATTTAAAGCGCCACTATGTTCATTGCAACATTATCTACAATAGCCAAGATATGGAAATAACCCACGTGTCCATCAGTGGATGAATGGATAAAGAAAATGTAGTATGTATACAATGAACTACTACTCAGCCTTAATAAAGAACGAAATCTTGCCATTTGCTACGACATGGATGAATCTTGAGGGTATAATGTTAAGTGAAATAAGTCACACAGAGAAAGACAAATACCTTGAGATTTTACTTATATGTGTAATCTAAAAAACAAGACACATGACCAAACAAAACAAAACTCATAGATACAGAGAAGAGATTGGTGGTTATCAGAGAGGAACGGGTTTGGGGGGTAGGTAAAAGGGTAAAATGGGTCAATTGTATGGTGATAGATGGTAACTAAACTAATTGCGGTGATTACTTTGTAGTGTGTGCAAATCAAATCATTAGATTGCACATCTGAAATGAATATAATGTTATATACCAATTGAACGTCAATTTTAAAAAGTAATGATAAGAATAAGAATAAGAATAATACAGAATTGTTGACTAGTCACTCTTATAGCACAGGTCCTAACCATTACATAGCATCTCATGAGAATACAAAGACAAGTTGTGAAGGACTTTATACATCCTGCAATAGCATTTGAAATTGATAGAGTATGGCCATCAGAGGTTTCAAGGCAGAGAAATAACACAATCATATTTTGGTTATGGAAATGTTACCCTAGTGTCAGCATAAAGAAGGGGATGGAGACCAAGAAAACTGGAGGCAAGTAGACCTGTTGAGATTTTGTTGCTAAAGCACAGGCAAGACATGGTGAGGATTTTAGTCAGATGATGGTTCTGCACAGAAAGAAATAGAACAAAAAGATATTTAGCGGTAGTATTAACAGGGTTTGGTGACCCTGAGAACATAAGATAGAGAGTGAGATGGAGATCAGAGTCCAGAATGGCATAGTTTCTAGTCTGAGCCACGGGGGAGACGGCGAGTCCCTTGGCCAAGCATTAACCAAGATAGAAATATGAGAAGAGGAAGTTTGAATAAGGATGTTAGTAAGTTCACTTTGGGACATTTTGAGTCTGAGTTACTCCTAGAAAAACAGTTCAGATGTTGAGAAGTAAGGCATAAAGATATAAATTTGCTTGTTATTGTCATGGGCACAGTTGAAGCCAAGGAAGTGAGTGAACCTAGCAGTGATAATAAATTTCATGCAGATGTGGAAGAAGAGATTACCTAGGATGTAACCCTTGGCTATAAGAGCTTACATGAGGAAGAAAAGCCCACAAAGAAAGGAAGAAGGAAAAGGAAAATGGGAATAAATGAGAAAATTTTAAGCAAAATAAAGAATCTGAGCATAAATTTCCAAAATGTAATCTTACTCTTGATGGAGACTTAGATGAAAATACCCTTATATTTCATTTTCCCTCCCATACTTTAAAATATGATTATTTTAATAGCTGAAGAGTAACTACATTATTTGCAAATAATCAACAGAGATATTCTAAACAACAAATTCTCTACCTAAGTCAATAATTTCTTAAACGTACAAACTTCAGAAAAAAACTCAAGAGCAAATTACAAACAAACAAACAAACACACTCTGATAAAACCCTTATATGTAGAAAAAAGGTTAGGCATTTTCCACCCTTGCTCTTCCATGAGAGCAAGTTCAGACTAACAAATAGGTAAATATTTTTCAGTGAAAATTGCACCAGTTAAGCAGACATTAACACAATTAGCTCGCAACTTGTCTCCACTAATTAAAAGAGAGACAAATATTTGCATTACTGATAAATCACTGATAATCATTAAAAGTCATATTCTTCTAATAAAAAATGACTGGATTTTTAAAAAATATTTGTTCAAAGACATGAACATGAATCTATCTGTATGAGAAATTTTTATGCACTGTAATACTGCATCAAGATACACAGGACTTATATTTAATAACCAAGTATTTGCTTTTTGGATAAGAGTACCTGAGTCCAGAAACAACAAGAGCAGATGACATCTATGAGTCTCACAGCCAACACCAGCCAATTTGATCCCAAATACATAATAGGAATTTAAAAGCCAGAACCATGAACCAAGAATGACAGCTCCCTCTGCTACCTTACTTCTCTCTTTGGTTGTTTGTTCTTCCATTAGTTAGATTTCAATGAAAATCGAAATTGTAGGCAATACAAATATTATAAGAGATATTATTTTGCACTTGCTTGAATAGGATAATAAAATTTAAGAAGCATACATTGTCCATATGTGGGTATGCACATTCCTCACCTTATGTATTCAGTATATTCCTTCAAAGTGTTTTGTAAATAAATTATGGTAAATGAGCTAATATTTTAAGTACCTGCTATTTAAAGAAAGACTAGGTTTCTATAAAGTATAGAATACCCTAATAAAATAGTCATTTCTTAGGTTTGCCTATGGATGTAGATGTTAGTCCCTTCGTAGGTGAATCAATCCTCAGTTTATATATTTAGCTAACTTAAATTTTCAAACATTTGTCTTAAAGTAGAGCACGAGTGCAGCCACACTGCTGATACCATCAAGTCAAACCGGTAAATAGTTTTTGCAGCCACAGCAGGGTGTAATGACTCCTGTAACATGATCTGATTAAAGGATCACAGGCTGCTGTGTGGAGAACGGCGGGCAGGGGAATGGAAGGAGAGCCCAGTTAGGAGGCTCTTGCCCTGGTCTAGAAAAGATGATGTCCTGACCTGGAAAATGAAGAAAATCGAACAGATTAGAAGTACTTTTTGTAGTCAACTAGACATGTTAGTGGATCAGATGTCGGAAAGCAAAGCACTGAGTGGAGAATAACTTCATGAATAGAGCGTTGCTTCCTGGGGGGCAAAACTGGATACGAGCAGATTTGGGGCAAGGGTTCTTCATTGGCTGTAAGTCTGAGATACTCACTAGATATCCAAATAGATGTTGATTTCCTCCTACACCAAGTGCTGATGATAATGTGTACCTTGTAGGGTTGTATAGAGTATAAATAATGTATTGAGATCACCTAGCAAGCTGACCAACCCACAACTGGCGCTTAATAGCAGTAACTATTTTTATTATTATTGGAAATGCACAGAAAGTAAGTAATGTCATTGGAACTCGAAGTTGAGAAAGCCCATTACTGGTTTAAATTTTGGAATCCTCGACATAGCTTACATTCAAGGCAACAGACCACTTTGAGCACCTACCATGACCCAGATATTATGCCAAGTACGTGGAATAGAAATAAGAATAACAGAGTTCCTCCTCACAAGAAGCTCAGCACAAATTGTGGAAGAGAATGGAATGCTCAAAGGGCAGAAATTAGAGTAGAAAAAGAAGAGGCTTCAATTTGGTGAATCCTTTGTCGAACATGCAAGAAGGAAGAAGAGCCAATGGAGGAAGCTAAGAAGGACAAGGCAGGAGAGAACCAGGACAGCATGACCAGGATGAGCTCAGGGTCCTTGCCACCAGAGCAGGGGTATGTTTCAATGATGTAGACTTGATAGACAGCATTACCCAGAAAGAAATTTCAAGGTGAATCACAGCTAAGAAAATGTCAGAAGACAACAGGTGACTTTTGTTATTTATACGTAGAATGAAAAGACCAGAAACTAGATTGCCAAAGACCAATGAGAAAGCAGTTAGGAAGCAGTGTCCTCTGGGTGAAGAGTGCATCATAGCAGAAGATTGACAGGGTAAAAAGGAGAGAAGGAAATGAGTGCTGCTCACATAGCAGAATCTAGGATTTAAGTCCGCGGGCAACCAAGGACACAAATGAAAGATTTTCACCTCACTCTCCAAAGAGACGAAGTTCAAACTGAACAAAGGTCTGGCCCCAACACAACTAGAAGTAGCAACTGTTATCTAATGTCTTCTCCAATGCTTCATTTTATTTTCACAGGCAATATAGTATGTATATCTATAGATAGATAGGGGGGCAGAGAGAGAGAAGGAGAGGGAGACATAATGTATGTACAGACAGACATACACACGCTGAAGGACCTCTTTTTATCCATTCTTTTCACCTTATGAGAAAATTGGATTAGTGTAGCATAAATTCATAGTTATAGTTTCAAAAAGAATACCATATTTTATATTCTCATACTTGATTTTTCCTTTCCTAATTATACACTGTTTTAGTGTGAATTCAAGAGAGACCCATGGAATCTAGTTCTTTATTCCTGGCTTTAGTATTAACTGATACGTATCTCTGGACAAATAACTAGGCCTTTCTAAGCTTCTATCTTCTTACTGATAAAAGATGGTTGGAAATCCCCTTCCTCTTGGAAAAAAAGGGTGTGACTGCTTCCACCTCTGGTCACGCCGTGTCAGTGAAGAACCATCTCAAACCTCTAAAAATTAAGGAAAGCTCTAATTTGAAAACCCAGTAAGCCTGATAATGCCAGGTTTTAGAGCTGGATATAAAGGCAGACACGGCCAGTGTCACAGCCAGAGTCCCTGCTGGTGGTGCTGGGGGAGATCACTGTAAGAACAGACAGACAAAAAAGACAAAGCAGCCCAGGTTAATGTGTAGAAGGGCACATAGTTGTGCTTTCGACATCACAAAATCTAGACTGATGTTTCTATTATTCAAATGGGGAACTTGTTCAACTGATTGAGTCACAGTTCCAATTTAATATGTGCAACTGGTTCATAAAGGTGTGTAAAAATATGGCCATTTTCAGCTAGATATATCTGTAGATGTAGATAGATGATAGATAGATGATAGATAGATAGATAGATTTCCATTATTTTTTAATGGCCATACTAAATATTTTGACAAATCAGCAGTCAGTCGAGTGCTTACTGTGTGTCAGGTGTTGTTCTAAAGACTTCACATGTATTAATTCAGTGCTCACAATACCCAGATGAGGTGAACACTGCTATAATCCCCATCTTACAGATAAAAAAGCTAGACATAGGGAGTTAATTAACTTATCCAAGATTATCCAAGCAAGTAATTGGCAGCCTCAGAATTTGAACCCAGGCAGTTGGGCTCCTGTTCACTTACTTACCTGACCATCACTCTACACTCTCTGCTGCAAATAATGATTAACCATTTAGTATATTATAAGCCTTGTCCTAAGCACTGGGAGCACAACAACGAACAAGGCAGGTAGAGTCCTTGCCCTCATGGGTTTCATGAAACAGTGGGAGATATAGATAAATAAGTAATTAGAATACAGGATTCTAAGTATTAGCCTAGAGGAGATACAGTGTGCTTAAGTCCGATTATTTTTGGAGGGAGAGGGATCTCAGGAAGAATTCCTTGAAGCAGTAAACAAAAACCGGAAAGATGAGTAGGAGTATTTCACCCACCAGGAGAAATAAAGTTGGAGGTGAGAGGGTAAAGAGGAGGGTGAAAGAAAGAGAATTCGCAAAGGGAAGAGAGTGCATAGAGCATGGGCAGAATGAAAAGCGCTTCTGGCAGCCCCAGACCCCTAGCCCTGCCTCACCACACTGCTGCATTGCCCTGAGGCCTCCATGGGGCCAGGCCCCTGCCCATGTTGCTCACCTCCTCTGCGTGGGGCCCTGCAGCAACACATGCCTGGGGGTTCCCTGGTCGGAGTCATCCTCCCAGCCCCCCAAGAGGAGGAAAAAGAGATACCTGCAGCCCGACAAGCACCCCCTACACCTACGCCTACTTGGCCATGATTTCCTGGGGGATCCAGACCGGGCCCTCCCGCAGGCTGAAACTGGCCCAGATCATCCGTCAGGTTCAGGCTGGGTTCCCCAACTACTAGGAGGACTACGAGGGCTGGGAGGATTCCATCCACCACAACATTTCCTCCAACCATGCTTCGGATGCTTCTGCAAGGTACTTACGGACCCTGAGAAGCCCCAGGCCAAGGGCAACTCCCAGGCAGTAGATGTGAGCCTGATCCCGGTGGAGGTGCTGCGGCTGCAGAACACTGCCCTGTGCCGGCGCTGGCAGAGCAGGAGGGGTGCGGGGAACCCTCGCCAAGGACCCAGGCCCTTAGGTGCTGCACGGCTGGCCCTGCTGGCTGCCTAGACCCCAGCCACTGCCTAGTGAGGGCCTCAGCATAGTGTCTTTGCTAAGGGACCTCAGGGAGGGGGGCCACGGACCAGCCCCAGTCAGGCAGGCTCTGGGCACAGTGGAGGTGCCCACTCCACCTCTGACCTCCGAGAGGACTCTGTGGCACCTCTGCCCCCTCCCCAGGCCCAGGAGGAGACTTCCCAGGGGGAAACCATCAGGCCCTCGTCCCTCTCCCCTGAGCACAGAGCCTGGCTCCTCTACTTACGGCAGGGTACCCCAGGCCCCTGGGGACTATCCAGTAGAAGTCACAGGGCCTCACTTTGGGGACACCTGCCCACCTCCTGCTGCCAATATACACTCCCCATGTGATAATGCCCCTGGTTCCACTACCACCCACATCCTGTCCCCAGTGCCCACCTTCAACCAGCCCAGCCTACTAGGGGGTGGCCCTTAAAACCCATGCCCCTTCCCCTCCTCTTTGAGGGCTGCTCTGGGATCTAGATGCCCTCTTCTAGGGGGTGCTGCCCAACAAGAGCATCTATGATGTGTGGGTCAGCCACTCCCTGGATCCAGCTGCCTCCACCCCAGGTTGGCTACTCTCCTGTGCAGCCTGCAGGCTCTCAGGGCTGGGTCTGCTTTCCCTGTCTACCACTTGCTGTCACCATTGGCTTTTTGGGGAACCAAAGCCAAGAGGTCCAAGAGGTGTCTATGGCCACAGCAACCTTGAAACACCAGACACCAGCGGTGCTGGGAATCCTCAGGTTTCATTGGACCACACTACAGAGGGCTGTGGCCCAGCTAGGCACCACCCTGGCTCTGACAGTCAGTCATGCCTCTCCCATCCCTAGAAGCAAGACTGGACCGAGTGTAGGCTTTACTTGGAGTAGGCCCTCCCTGATCCCACTTCCTCTCCATGTGTCAGTTCCTCTCCCTGGCTCTGGACTGGGGGAGGGAGACCCTAACAGTGGTTCCAGCCTCAAGTCCTATTCTCCTCATTTGCCTGGGAATGAGGTAGCAGCTTTTTGGGGAAAGGAAATCAAGACCCTACTTGGTTGGGTGTTTTTTTTTTAATGTTTGTTTATTTTTAAGAGATGGAGAGACAGAGTGTGAGTAGGGAAAGGGCAGAGAGAGAAGGAGAGATACAGAATCCGAAGCAGGCTCCAGGCTCTGAGCTGTCAGTACAGAGCCTGATGCCAGGCTCGAACCCACCAGCCGCAAAATCGTGACCTGAGCCGAAGTCGGACGCTTAACCGACTGAGACACCCAGGCACCCCAAGACCCTACTTAGTTTTCATGGTGCTAGTGGAGAAGAAAAAAGTAAAGGAATAGACAACATTGAAAAAAAAAAAAGCAACTTTTGGAGTTGCAGAAAGGAGAGGCAAGAGGCAGGGGGCAAAATCAGAGCTATGGACAGAAGTCAGATCACACAGGGATACACCATCTTTAAAACTTTGAACACTGCCTCTAACCAAGGAACCATTAAATGGTTTCAGAAGTGAGTTTCTTGATCATAGTTGAAACATATGAAGAACATTATAGCTGCTGTGCAGAGCCTGGCTAATAGGAACACAAGACTGAGGGCAGCAAGACCAGTTAACTAGTGCAGCTATGTGGGTGAAAGGTAATAGCAACCTGATCTATAGGCATGGCCGTGGGCAACACGGGAGGAGGAAAAAGTTCAGAAGTATTGAGGGAAGAGGCACAGAACCTGGGCAGGGTGGGGGAGGGAGGGGAGAGTGGGAAAAAAGCTGTCAAGGTTGATGACTAAATTTCTAGTTTGCCAAGTGGGCATGGCATCTTGGTGTAGGACTGGAGGAGGCAAAGAGCTAGACTGAACCAGGGTTGTGTTCCACCGGCGTGTGGAGCAATGGGGGATGAAGGCTGTAGGCAAGAGGATAATTAAAAGGATGGACAACAAAGTCTAGGTTAAGTAAGGCAGAAAAGAGAAGGGGGAAGGTAAGGAGTTCAAGGAACTGGAGGTTCTTATCTGGCTGTGACTGAGAAAGGAAAAAATGATGGATTATGGTCAGAAAATGTGATAATAAGACATCAGAGCTGAAGCAGTTCCATGGGACAAAGTAAAAATCTAAAGTAATGCCGAAGGAGTAACAAGACTATGGAAACGCCAGAAAATTAAATATCAAAGAGAGGTGGGGTGCTATCGTAAGGTCAACGGGGTGTTGGATCAGAGAGGGGAAACAGAGCTGAATGGAGAAGAGAGTTCTGAAAACAAACAATGGATAGACCTACCCTGCTTTGCCTCCCCTGATCTTCCTTTGTCTCCAGTAGAAGACTGGAGTTACCACTGAAGTTACCACTTCCATAGTGGTAACAGGGAAGTGAGGCTGGGTAAGTCTGACCACTCCCAGCAATGGCACAAAGGGCTATAGCAGCCTGGTCTCAAAGGACCCAGCAGCTGTAGCCTGTTCTCATGAAACCTAAGCGATCCGATCCATCCTGTAGGCCTGTCAAATGCTGTGACTTCTGCGGAGTGCACACATAGAGGAGGGGAGGGGTCCTAATGTTTCCTCCCACACTCACATAAATCACTAAGATCTTTATCCAATCGTATATTCAAACATTATTTACTGAGTGCCAGCTATGTGCCAGGCATACAGTCCTAAGGATTTGTAAAACCACAGTTCGAGCCTGAGGGGTGAAGAATCATGCCTGCGCTCCTCTGAAAAACATATCATACTGGCAGAGTAACTGGGGAAGTAATAAATAAAACTAATGTGTGAGGACTTTTTAAAGAAGTAAACAAATTATTCTAGTCATCAGTATTATTTTCTTGCACTAATATCTTGAAAGTAAAAATGTAAATTGGACAGCATAAATATGTAAAATAGTTGGCATGTAGGGGAGAATTTTTCTGCTTTTCTAAAGATTCGAGACTCATTTTTTAAATTTGAGAGAGGGGATGCGTAGGGGAGAGGAAGAGGGGGAGAGAGAAAGATAGAAAGAGAGAAAGAGAGAGGGAGAGAGAATCTTAAGCAGGCTCCACGCTCAGTGCAGAGCCTGAAGTAGGGCGCAATCCCATGACCCTGGGATCATGACCTGAGCCAAAATCAAGAGTTGGACGCTCAACCTACTGAGCCATTCAGGTGCTCCTAGACTCATTTTTTTAAATGAAGTATCATTGACATAACATTATATTAGTTTCAGGTGTACAACCTAATGATTTGATATTTGTATACACTGTCATTGATTACCACAATAAGTCTAGATACCCTCTGTGATAGATGAATGGATAAAGAAGATGTAATATCTATTAATATGTAATATGTTGATATATTATATATTTTAATATTATAATTATTATAATTTATAATAAATTAAATGTATATATTATATATGTATATATAAAAAATATGTACACAATGGAATACTACTCGGCCATAAAAAAAAACAAAATCTTGCCATTTGTAACGACATGGATGAAACCTGAGTGCATTATACTAGGTGAAATAAGTAAGACAGAGAAAGACAAATACTGTATGATTTCACTTACATGTGGAATCTGAAAACCAAAACAAATGAAGAAACAAAACAAAACTCATAGAGACAGAGAACAGAATCATGGTTGTCAAGACTAGTTTTGAATCATAAAAACAAATATATTAAGCATCTGAGAAGAACCATAATGTTCTAGATGTAACCTAAATAAGTCACAAGTTTAAGCAAAAAGTAATCATTTATGTGATATAAATATCCTGAAAACTTTAGATGTGAGATTATGTTTCACTCCTTCCCCCAACAAGTTGAAGATGCCCAACCTGCAATATTCACAAAACAAACTATTTACTCCTTTCTTCTATATTTTCCAAGAAACACCTTGCAAATTACTTACTAGAATGATTCAAATTTCTCTTCTCCATTGATTCTAGATTTCATTTTAATAAATTCATAAACATACAACTCATTAAAATCTTCAGTCTAACAAAGCCTACAGAACATCAAGATACTTTTAATGCCAAATAGATCACAAAAGAAAGTTTTGGTTTTTTTTTTTAGTTATTCCGGGACATTCTAGTACTCGACTTAAAGCTATAAGGAAGGATATAATGTTTTCTCGGTCTACCTATTTATCATCGTATTTATTAAACCCAACTTGAACGTATTATTTCAAATCAAGCTAACATCTTTTTAGCAGCCTAAAACTTGGTCTACAACTCGCTGAATAAAGTGTGTGGTATCTGTGTTCTTCACAGAAATAATGGTGAGAAAGAATCTCATATTTATATCATAGATATACATATATCATACACTTCTAATATAACACACATTTTTTTAAGTGATTGCAACAACTCAATGACCTATCCATTAGCCTGGCTAACATATTAAATCTCTAGGTAGTTTTAAGTGAACTTGAACTTGATTGTTTCTTAGTTCTGCTTCAGAACCCCATGTTCATATGCATGCAATTTCCACAGAAGCGGAAATGTGGATATTGTGGGTCAGTGAGCATTCCTTTCCAGGGTGCTTCTGAGATGAAGCCCCACGATTAACACAGTGCCCTTAATGATGGGCGGGGGACTAAGCATTCCAAGATTGGCCTGGATTCTTGCCAGAAGGGAGAGAAAGGGGTCTTTGTATGTGGACATCTGAAGGGCGGGCATAAACATGTTAGTTGATACTTAACACCCAAAACCAGTGCCAAAACCGTTAGCTCCCCTCAATAGCCTACTCTGGTTTCAACTGTCCGCGACAATGGAGCAGCCACCTCAATATACAAAACTTGCTCTTTAAACATCCTCAGAGGAATTCCCAAAATAGCAGCTGTTAGAAGAAAACAGACTCTAATTCATTGACATATGCGGACCTTTTAATGTTTTTTTCTGGAGACAAGTTGCCCAATTTTTTTGTACCTACATGACCATCTATGCATTTTTAATAATTACCTTGTAGGTTCCGTGATGCAATTCCTCCAGGCACTTGAAGAAGCAGCCCAGGATTCACGTTCAGATGAAATTGTCAGTTTTTGCGACAAGAGACGCAGCTAATTTATGTGGTGAATTTTTTATACGTTTCTTTTTCCCCCTGGTTTTCCTTCCCTGCTGTCCTCGTCCCCTTTCTTCTTCAGTACATTAAGAGATGCCGATGTGCCTGCAGCAACATCCACGGGAGGCTGACTGTAGTGAAGCCAGCCCAGACCCGCCTGCCAGGAGCCGGGCCTCTGTGCCGCCTCAGCAGAGCCCGGCCGCTCCCTCCGAGTCCCCTCCGGGATCTCCTCTGCGATCCCCTTCACCAGGCGGGATCTAATCTCATACCTTCAGTAACTTTTGCGGGCTCTGTTTAGTTCTGGCCCACAGTTATCTGTGTCGCATCAATTCCCCACGGAAAGCAAGCAACCACCTATCTCTAGAGAGCCGTTGGCCAGTCGGGTCTGCGGTGGCAGCAGCTTGGGAAACTCTGGTGTATGTATGAGTGGCCATGTGTAGCCAGATAAGAGACTAAAGGGAGATGCTTGCAATACCAAGTGCTTTGATTTCCTTCTCCCCTATTTATTCATGCAAAATAGGAACTCTACGTTAAGAGATCTTTGGGTGGTTTCATATCCATATATATATGACAAGCGTCTATGGGGCAGATGGTTAATGACTTTTCAAAAGAACTAGGGGGTGACTCCGAAATGTCAGTTTTCAACAAAGAGCTCCACAAACAAACAAGTGTGGTCACTACAGGACATTGGCCCCGTGGATGTTTATTCAGGAAGGCAACAGCCGCACCGCAGCTCTAAATAAAGAATTCTTCCTCATGAGGAAGCCATTCCATGAGCACAACTACAAAACACCATTAAATGTGAAACATATTTAACACACTTATCAAATTATATCTCTTTAAGAATATGTAGAATCGTTTTTAAATATATACATAATAATATAGAAGATGGCTATTAGTCATATGTAAAACTGTCATGATTTTTGAATCATCAAGCACTCTAACGTATTTTACAGGGTGGTAATGTTTAGAAGTTTTATTTAAGGAACTATTTATTTGGAGTAGGATTACAGTGATACCGTCAAGAGTGACACACTTTGGGTATAACTCGAAATTCTGGCAAAGGCAAAAGTAGACATTGCAAACTTAACAAGCCTTTTGTGTGACCTAGTTACATTAGAATATATTAGTAAGGTTGCATACCATAGGTTTTATGTTTCATTAGAAAGGTCATCACCGATTTGGGTTGAAACGTTAAAGAAAGGAGACCGCATTAGCAGAGTGCTCTTTAAGGGGCTGAAGAATGAATGTACTTTGCTTCATTAGAGTTACCTCACTGTAACCTGATAGTCTGATTTTACAGTAGGAAGAGACAATAAGAGGGCTCGAAGTCCCAGGTTCTGTATTCCTCTTGTTGGAAATGGGTAGGTAATTGCACCATGACATTGTTTCTCCAAAATACAAACATAATGCAGTAAAAGCAGCCCACCTGTTTGTTCTGATTATAACAACAGATATCAGCCCCATGACATGCTAAATCCTAGAAGACCTTAATTTCCAGATTGTAGTGCTCTTTAACATTTACACCACTGTAGTAAGAGATCTTGTGTTCTTTTAAAACATCACGACTTTTAATCCCAGGGTTATTATCAAAACAAATACATGACCAGGTCTCTGTGTGTAATTCTTAGATGTTTTTACGGATTTAACAAAAATATAAGCCTCAATAATCTTCAATAGGTGTTACTTCTAATTATGCCAAGAAGAAATTTTAGATGTTTTGTTTCTATCACTAATGACAAAAAGACGTAAACATACATAATGATTCCTCCTGGAAAGCATTTTGTTGGAAACTTTAATTTCTATAAAAGAATAATAAACTATCATTTAATCTCCACATTACAAGGGTCAAGTTGTGTTTGGCTCTTTTTGGTTACAAAGAACAAGGTATGCAGATTACCTTCTATAATGGCGTTTATTGTAAAGATATTCAAGAAAGTAAGGAAGCAGGAAATATCTCCCCAAGCAAGGTTTTCGAAATAGCTAAGCAGATCTCATGATTCCACTGCATTGCCAGCAGCTCAACCGCAGCTCCAGGAGTCTGTGTGTGTGTGCCTCAGTTTCCCTCTCCTCCTCCTTCCAGCTCAGGGCTTCTGCTTGTCTCCCTTCAGGGTATGTCTTCACTTCAAAACCACCCTGTTGGTCTCCATCTCTTTTTGGTTATTTTAAAGTCACGCTCCCTAAGAGCAAAGATACCATTTTGGCCATCAGTCCTCATCCAGATTAGAGTACCACAGTGGATGGAGTTATCTTCCCTGGGCACTCAGATGCTGACCTGGGTCTTAGCACTGATTGCAGGCCAGATTCTGGCTGTGGCTGGAGTAGCAAGATCACAGGACAAGGCAGGAAATGTTTATATAAGGAAATACTTGCTCATAAAAGGACGGTGGGCACGTGTTGTGCACTCACAGCACGACGAGCACTCACAACCTCGATTCTAACACAACACAGAGTTCCTCACCAGAGATTCAGCCTCAAACTGCCTACCATCCGTGGGGAAGAATTTGAAGGGCTGGCTATGATCCATTCCTCTAGAGGGACCGGGGTAGATATCAAAAACTCTCATTAGTACCATATTGTCAAGACCTCTTATGGGGTTGCTTATACTAAACTATTCTTTCATCATCTGCCTTTAGCTTTCATTCAAATTAAGAGGAAGGAAAATAGCCTGGTTTTTGGAAATGTTTCTTTGTATTGGCGATAAGAACATTGTTGAGTAGCCCTATCCGGGGCTTGCTCGTATGCAGCTCTATGGGAGAAATTTCCTTTAGGGCTATGTCCTGAGAAAAGTTTCACATGCATCAGAGAGAGTGTTGGTTTCCTCATCACGAATAATTGTCCAAATCTCCCTTTACACTTAGGCTACCACAAATCTTGAACCTCAACATAGAACACAGCTATTTCACCTACGTCCTATTTTGTTTCTGATCTTGACATTTGTTCTACTTCTTATTTTCCTTAATCTTATTTTTTTATGTTTTTCATTTTGCCTTTTTTTTTTTACAAATTAATTCAAATCCCTTGAGTAAATAAACAGAATATAATGAATAGTATTTTAATAGACATATATGACAAACAGAGCCTAAGATACAAGAAAAGAACACAATATTTTATCCTATAATCCCGCCTTTCTGAGATTGTCACAAAGGTCCCCTGATATCTGTATGTTCCACTGAACTAAGAATATAATTGAAAACCACTGCAGAGAAGACCTCACTAAAAAGAACTATCCTAAATTTGAGTAAATATCATAAATAATTTTATATACGAAAATATCACAAGTGTTCAACCCCTATATATTTCCAAATTCCTATTTATATTATCATAATTAGTGCCTAATCCTATAAAATTTATAAGTCAATACCACTTCGAGGACAAACTTTTGTACTTGGCAAAAATGTATAGAAATAAAAGCCAAATTAAAACTGACCACATAGTGGTGATATAAATAGAAATATACAAATTGTCCATATTTTGCCAATAAAAGGAGTGGGATAATCAATGTGATTAGGTGACTTATTTGTCAAAAGAAAGAAAGAAAGAAAGAGAAAGAAAAGCAAGCTTAAAACTCTTCAAAACCCTATTTCCACTGCTGATTCTCAAGTTCTGTAAGACAGAGTGAATACCTTCTGGTTTTAGTAGAGGACATAGTGACAAATGGCTGTTACGGGATCTGCTTCTCTATCTTCTTGAATAATAGTTTGTCTACTAATGCATAATGCTCTTCTATTTAACCCACCATTGATCTCCACAAAGTGGGCCTTAGGTAATCAAGTAGCCAGTGTTCAAAAATTGTCCTTAATTCAAGAGAAAGGTCTCAAATGTGCAACTCTAATGTCAAAAACTTCCTCAGATTGATCAAAACAATCATTTTTATGTTATCTTTTCCAAGTATGGTCCTTTATATCTTCCATCTACACACACTCTTGTATTCTTCCACCAGACAAACTCAGATAATTTGCTACATCCACGGATTCAGGTGACATGTTGCCTCACAAAATCAAACAGGAATAGTAACAAAAAAAAATGCAGAGATTTTCTTTCAAGGCAGAAGAATTTTCTAAGTGATAAAAGAGACACGTAAGTTTCATATCTCTCTCTAATGAAGATGAAAATCATGTTAAACACCAAATACACTTGTCTAATTACATCAGGAAATACTGTTCTGTATTTGCTAATGAAATGTGATGCTACTATATTCACTGAGAGCCAAAACAAAGTGAAGATATAACATTCTAATTACAAAAAGGCAATTGGTAAAATGGTTGTATGCTTTGAACTGTAATAAAAATTAATAAAATTATGTAAATACAAACACAGTTACTGAAAACATGACACTCTAATTTTAGAAAAACCACAGAACATAATGACTTAAGAAACTTCAAACCATTTTTAACCTCATTCTCTTCACAGAGAGAAGACTAATGAGAAAATGTTTGTCTAAAAGGCTAATATTTGTTTTGATATATTTACTTCGTTGCTTTCAGTATGGAAGCCACTCCATATCCTCATGGCAGTAAGGATAAAATCCTAAATAAATAAATACATAAGCATGAATTGTCCATCCACAGGCATTTTGTAACTCACCATGGATGCATTCATAAATGTCTTAATGGTCTTACTACATGGAGTCCTGTTATAATGCAGGAGCCAGAGGACACACAGAACCCTTTCTTTGTATGTTTTCCAAGTCATAAGAAAAGGGATGTACCACGCATCACTGTGTACACAGAGAACATGATTTGACCTCCGTGATCAAATCCATGGTATAACCAGGTGCCTCGTAATAGGCTATTATCATAGCTGGTGCTTAGTGATTCTCCACAGTGGGCTTTGTTCAGCACTAATTTTTCATCCTGAAATCTCTTCATAGCGTTCATGTTGACTCAAGAAATGCAGTGTCTTTAAAATTAACCTTAGGAGTATATGTTCTATTAAATTTTCTAATAATTTAAGCATGAAACATTATTAAAATTCATATAGCCTATTCCTACATTTTAATTCTTTAAAATTAACATTTTCATTGGTTACGACAGAGATCAGTGAAATGATAAGCTTTCGAACTTCCATCACTTAACAATACCTTAGTCAAGAAGCGAATGTGGCTCTAAACCAAATAAGCAATTTAAAAACTCTTCAAACTCTGTGTCTCTGAATCGTCTGAATAAATACCATATTCTTTACTAACAGTCTTCAATGATAAATGTGCTTATTTGCAATACACTTACTCAAGGAGTTATAAAGGGACCAGAGATAATGTAAAAGGTCCCTACTTGCTTTAGTATGCAGGAAAAAAAATACTACTTCAAGCCTGAAAATATATGATGGACAGTATATCTTCCATTTGGTTCTGATTACTTTTTGTAATCTACTGGGAGTTAATACCAGAGCACAGATCTTCTGTGTTTCTACAGAAGTCTCCCCTAAGGTAGGTGTAAGAATTACACCAGCTACAGAGGATGTGAATTTACTCTGGTAAAATTGCTACAAATACACCATCAAAATTATGTATCTATGAAAATTGGGAATATTTTTATTTTTCAGTCACTTTCAGGATATGATTACGTCCACAACGGAGGATTTACTTAATCCATAAAAATATATCATTTATTGTGCTTTTAACATAGCTCTTAAAAAAAAACACTTCAAGTAGCAAATACACTGTAACAAAATCGGAGTAGTATTTAAAACACCTAGATTAAACATCTAAATGATAAATATTGCATGGTACTGCACATCTGTTCTTTGTAGTGTTTTCCAGTAATACAGCATAGAGCAGCATTTCAGCAAACCAATTCAAACATGAGAATCGCTACAGAGCAAAAGCTCTTGTCACTGTTTGTGATTGTCTAGTGGTATATGGTTCAATCATAAAGGGCAGCTGACAGGCTGGTATAAGAAATGAATTTTCTTCTTCCTCCTGACACATCAGGGTAGGGCCCCCTGCTGTAATGCAGAAAATCTTTTATGCAAAAAGAATACACCATCTTTCAGCACATGATTGCTATTCAGAAGATTCTGATTAGGTTTTTTGGTGCATTTTTTAAAATATTGATACAAAATTACACGAAGACCAAACTAAGAGACTAGGCTTATGCCTTAGCTTCCCCACGTAGTCATTCTGTGACCTCAGGCATATTACCTTTTTTCTCAATGCCTTTGTTGCCCCATCTTTGAAATGGGAATGGTAATAACAAATTATGTTTCCTGTCCTAGAATTTTTTAAATGAGGTGGATAAAATGGATGAATATTTTTCGATTAAAAAGCTCAGCCTATGTAAAAAATACTACCCACGCAGTGCTGGGGAAAACAATGTTCTATTTTCAAACACTTAAAGAAGGGATAGTCACACTAAGAGCCCTAATTAAAAATAAATCAAACATGTGGCATAAAATGTTAACATTTCAAATTTTAAACATTTCTGGGTATGTTGCACAAAATGGAAACATTGCACTCTCCTTGGCACAGAAAGACCAAATCGCAAGCCTATCAGATGAGTCTGCGATGAAAACTAAACACTTTTTGTCTGTGGACTGTATGTTAACCACTTTGATAAATACTTCACATTTATCTTCTCAATGAATCCTCGCAACCTCTCCTTGAGGTAAGTGCTATTATTAAATCCATTTTAGAAATGAGAAAACTGAAGCCCAGAGAACTTTTTTTAATAGTCCCCCTGGTTGAAATATGTAAGGACAGGGGGACGTTTGAAACTTTTTAAGAAAACTGGCAGTCAAGCCGGAGCCAACCCCAGTTTACGCTTTTAAGCACTTTGCTGGTTGTATTAGCATAGTAGAGCTGTATTGATTCATTTGATGAGATCGCCAATATTATGGGAAAGTTGAGGGAGTAAAAAGGAAAAAAAAAATAAAACACAAGACTTTTGAGCTGGAGAAGAGAGATGAGAGATTGGTGCTCACAGGAGACAGAGGTCCTCAGTCCTCTGGACAAAACCCAGTAGAAGCTTGGCAGAATAGGTGGGGGGAGTCATGGACCTCAGCTAAATTGGTGAGAGAGTCACGGAAGAGTGAGGAAAAGGACCAGGCAGGTGGGCTTCCCCCCGGGGGGGGGCCAAGTACGATTATACCAATAATAGAGGCGAAGCAGAGGCTGGGAGGCAGGCTGGCGACGTGCTAGTCACCTGGGAAAGGGATCTCTGAAGGGAAGAGGCACTAATGAATGTGATTTATGTGAGTTCATGTTCATAAGGCTGTATAAATGCAAGTTATTATTGCTTGAGAAGTCTTACATTCACCAGAAGGAAAGTGTTACCTAAGAGAGACATCAGAATAAGATATTCTGTGCAAATTAACTGGGGCTGCTATTCTGTGGCTAAAAACATCCTACCTCTGGCTGAGTATCCCGGGGTCTAATCTGAGATGGTCAGGAATGGATTAGTGCTACTTTCAGAGGGTTGGGGGGAGAGATCAGTGCACACCCTATCAGAGACTGAGGTGCTTCTGGGGTTTTTAAGAAATACAAAGGTGGAGCGCTGGGTGGCTCAGTTGATTGAGCGATTGAGCGTCGACTCTTGATTTCAGCTCACGTCATGATCCCAGGGCTGTGGGATTGAGCCCCCCATCGGGCTCTGTGCTGAGCGTGGAGCCTCCTTGAGATTCTCTCTCTCCTTCTGTCCCTCTCACCTGCTTACATGCAATCTTTCTCCTTAAAATAAAATTTTAAAAAGAGAAAGAAAGAAATACAAAGGCAAATCCTGCTCTGGGAAGGAGTAGGATAACCAACAGATATACTTGAAGGGAGTCTGAGAGGACAGGAAGCACTCAGAGAACAGAGCACGAAAGGTCTGGATGGAGGGAGAGTCCACAGGAGATGCTCATGGCAGAGGCTTAAATGGGAAAGGGCCTCCCCCTGATGAGTTTGAGGATATTCAAGTTGACTGGAATGTCAAGTTTTCTATGCCAGTTTTTTGAATGGAGGTCTGTGGGTATATTCTAAGGAACCTAAGAGTTTTTAAATTCAAGAAACATTGTCTTACACTAAAATCTTTCCTGAGATTACCTAATTCCTTACAAAGAAATGCGTGCACCTGGGGGGCCCTTTTATGAAAAAGAATAAAATACTATGAACAAAAATGATATGCAAAAGTAAGTATTTTTTAATGAAGCTACATAGGGCCCAGGCACATAAGAAGCTTTGAAGGTTAAGCATAGCATTTGGTTAGGTTGGGACAGAAAGGGCAAAGCACTCAGTAAAGGTCTGACCTGATTCACTCCACCTTCAGGGAGCCAGTAAGAAAAATGGTTGAATGGTTGGAAGGCTTTGGTGCCCTTGGTGCAAAACAAGAAAGAGGATTTTGATTACCAGTGTGGGAAGAGTGCCATAATATAAAAGCCCTGGAGAAGGTTCTGGCATTAGTTAGAAACCAAAGATTTTTCCGATTATCCCATGGATCTGGAACAAAAATCAAGGGACTCTGCCACAGAGTTACACTTACAAGAAATAATCTGCCTAGAAACACAACGACGATATTCCAATTCAGCTTTGCTATTTTCTTAATGAGTGCTTTTTTTGTAGTCATATGCCTTGCTGTCAATGATCAGAAGCCAATAAAGATATCTTTAAATTAGTAATCAAACATACTAATAACCACCAGTAGATTGCCAGCTACTCATAGGCACACAACTTTCTCATGAATAGTTAATTGATTTATTACACCTTATATTGTCTATTATTTAATTCAGAGAAATCAGGCAGAGATTACAGGGAAACCCTGGGACCAGTCTATGAAACACTAATACCATACATTGACTCTTAAATCTGATTTGGCACATGGAGCCACATCATAACCAAACTAAACTGAGTGGTTCCAAGAATGACTTATGTGGATTAAATTAATTCATTGTGTTGAAACTGTTAGGATTCTAACTCATTTCCAAGCAACTTCACTAAAACTGGGATGATGTCTCTTGGGAAGAGCCCATTGTTGAGTTAAATGACTAGTCTACTGTTTGAGGTGATTTTTTTTTAATATTCAGGGGAAAATGTTTTGAATCTTTTAAAAAGTCTCTTGAAAGTTATTGCAGAATATTGGGAAGACAAAGGTTATAAAATGTAAATTAAACCCTAAAGTAAAAAGATTATAACATAAAAGAAACTAGGGACAAAGTCAGGTTTCATGGGACCTTAAGCTTATACAAGTTGGAATCCTTTTAAAGAAACATAATTTTAAATTATGAATAAAAAATGTATACATGGGGCCCCTGAGTGGCTCAGTCAGTTAAGCATCTGACTCTTGATTTTGACTCAGGTCATGATCCCAGAGTCATCAGATTGAGCCCCGTGTCAGGCTCTGTGCTGAACGTGGAACCTGCTTGGGATTCTCTCTCTCTCTCTCTCTCTCTCTCTCTCTCTCTCTCTCTCTCCCCCCCTCTCCTTCTGCCTCTCCCCTCCATATGCTCTCTCTTTCCTTCTCTTTCTAAAATTAAAAAAAAATTTTTTTAATGCATCCAAAAATGAATATTCTCCAATGATGCTAGTAGGAACCCAGGCAAATAAGGGGTCTTGAAGATTAACCATCATTAGCTTCACAATACATTCACCTCCTAGGAGGAGCTAGGAATTATGATATTCCTTCGTCTTCTGAGTTACACAACACAGGACCTGAAATCTTTTCATTGGAATAAATTAAAGATGATCTTCCTCATAATTAGAGACAGCAATAAAGAGAGGTTAGTTGGTGTTAAAATTAATGCATCAAAATGAGTCCTATAAGCAGCCAAGAACCAGGAATACAGTGATCAGGCAGGAGCTAAGGATAAATCATGGGTAATTCTGTCGTTTAAAAACAAATAATTTAATGAGCACCGTTTATTAGAAAATAATGTGGCATAACCTTGTAAAGCGAAACATTCACAAACTCTAAACCTGACAATCCTGCTCCTAAGTGTATGTGTGTTACATATATATACATACACACAATTTGGTAGGATAAAATTTAAACTTCAACAGAAAACTGGCAAATTTTGTTTTGACTCTTAGTAAGGGAAGGGATATGCAAGCAGACAAACTATTAAAGGATTCAAAATATTTTCACAGTTTTTGAAGTACTGATTCATTGCCGATTATCAAAAGTTAGTTAGGAAGGCTTGGTATCCATCCCTCCATCTCTCATCTTTTTGTTATCCTGGACAAAGGGTTCCCCCATGAATTTCCAACAGCAGGGCTCATGGTTTATTGCTCTCATTGTTTCTTAGGCCACAGATTTAATCTGTCTGCTTGTGGATTAGCTGGTAGTGACTCTACACATTCCACACTCCTATCCCCATCACCCTATTCCTGCCCCTGCCTGCTCTCTCTAATGACACTGCCTAATATGGCAGATAAAAAGTAAATACGTCTCCTCCAGAAATTGTCATGAAGCCTAAGAAAACCACAGAAAATGAAAGACAGCATAATAACAATATACATTTACAAGGCTGTAAAATATCTAATGTATTTCCTGCCATGTAGCAGATGATCAATAAATAGAAGTTGAGCGAGTCATTCCTGATGTTATGGCTGCCACTGTCACAGCCTAGGTCATTTGCAAGTAATACCAGTGCAGTGGAAGACGACGAAAGAAATAAGATATGTGTCCTCAATTAGCTCAACGGATGATATAACAACCAAGTCAAACAGGGGGCTGCAATTTCAGAGAATAGCAAGGTATTGCAGATATAATTTTTGGCTACTTTAAACATAGCACCTTGTACAGACTACTAGCCAAATGCAAAGCAAATGCAAACTGCAAATGTCAACCAGACATTTAAACAAAGTCAAACCCTGAAAGGATTTACCTTGAAAGGAGGTGGTCACCTCCTACCTTGGTTGACTTGATCTTCAACTGCACTGGGACTGCTCTACAGCTGTTCTGAGTAGGGAGTACAGTGGGGCTGGGGAGCGGAGAGAGAGAGAGAGAGAGAGAGAGAGAGAGAGAGAGTGTGTGTGTGTCCAGTAGCCCCATAGTCAGGTACATCAAAGCTTTGACTCCCTATATTCTCGCTTCAAATCTTTCTCCATGTAAAGGGTACTATGCCTAGACTTACCATACAGATCCTATAGAAACATTGAAACCTTCTGCTAAAGCCTAAGAGTGATTCTCAGGAACCCACGAGACCAGGGAAATTTTCCATTCTGAGAGGTACATTTCCTTCCTCCATGATTGACAATTGACAATAACTAAACAGGTAAAATTCTACCCCCTCAGGTCTGACAACTAATAACGTGTTAATCATTTCACTGAGTTATATAAGAATTACATCCAAATAGGAACAATCAGTTCTTTATAACACATAAATGTAACAAAAATTTAAAAATTGCAGAGGTGGCCAAAATCTTTAGTCATCCTCTCATCTGTCAAAAGTGTCAGCTTTAAATGTTTGCCAACCAATAATATAAATTGAGAGACATGTGGCTCTGTAGTAGACATTTTGGTGGAAAAGATGAAATACACTGTTATTTTCTGACAAGATTCTTCACCCTTTTCTGCAAATGGCCATTCAATCATTAATAAATATTAAACTCTTACTTCATACTAGGCATTGTTCTAAGGCCACTGGGATACACCAATGAAAAAAGCAGACAAAAATCCCAGTCCTCATGGAGATTCTATGCTCATGTAGACGGACCAACAATAAGAATAAACATAATAAATAAGCAGATTATATAGTAGATCAAAATGTAAGAAATACAATTAGAGCAGAGTAGGCAGTTAGGGAGTGGAAAGGGACCTTGAAGCCAGGATGCTTATGACCTCAATAAGGCAGTCAGGGCAGAGCTCCTAGAGAGGCTAACATTTGAACAAGGATCTGAAAGAGGTGAAGGAGTTCTCCGTAAGGATATCTGAGGGGAAAGTGTCCCAGGGAGAGCAAACAGTCAATACAAGCCTTAAAGAGGGAATGTGCACCGTGATGGAGGAAAACAGAGGAAGGGGGTGGTTTGGAGCAGAGTCAGTGAGGGAAGGGAAAGAGCAGAAGAGGGGGGGCAGAGAAGTACTAGGGCCAGATCATTCTGGACCTTTAAGGGCCATTGTAAGGATTTCACATTTTACACTGAGAGAAGAGGGAATGCTAGTGAAGGTGGAGTGTGGTGGTTGTTGAAGGAAAGAGGACATGATTTGACTTTAAATGGATAAAGCATATCACTGAGAAGGGAATCCATATAAAAGGCCATCACAGTGACTCAGGGAAGAGAAGATAGTGGCTCCCACCAGGTAATAGCAAGGAAGATGATAAGGTATCAGATTCCAGGTGTATTTTGAAGGTAAAGTAAATAGGCTAACCGCTAAGAGAAGTTTCAAGGATGATTCCAAGGCTCTTAGCCTAAGCAACCGAAAAGGTGAACTTACTGTCAAGTGGGACAAATGCGAGTGCCTGAGCATGTTTGGGGGAAACCTTAAGGCATTGGTAAAACAATTGCAAACAGGAAAAAAAAAAAAAAATAGGAAGGGTCCTCATGAGAAAAGAAAGAAAGCTTCCTCTGTCCCTTCTTCTGACCCAAAATCAGCTGTAGAGCTAAGAATCCATTCTGTATTTGTGTGCTTGTTTCAATGTTTCAATACAAACTTGCTTTCTCTCTCTCTCTCCAGCCTTGAAAAAACATTTTAGAAGAAAGATATGCATGGAGGAGCATGCATATACAATTTTTAAAAACTGTGGTTGAAGAATCACATTACTGAATGAGATCAGAACAAAGTTTTGTAATATTTGTATTTCAGACTTAGATAAAGCAATGAATAATTTGTAAAACCTGTCTTAAATGTCATTTGTCTCTCTTGTCTGATATTAACATAGCCACTCTAGCTTTTGTTTGATTAGCACAGTGTATCTTTCCCCCTCCTTCTACTTGTAACCTATTCTATTTTTGTCCTTATACTTAAAACATATCTCTTGTAAACAGTGTATATTTGAGTCTGGCTTTTTTATTCAATCTGACAATCTCTTCTTTTCAATGGGGATATTGAGACCATTTATATTCAATGTGATTAGTAATAAAATTTGGTTTTGTCTACCACGTCATATTTACATGTCTCACCTGTTCTTGGTTCCCCCTTTCCTGATTTCCTTGAAATTCATTGAGCTTTTTTCATGATGTTGTCTTATTTCTTTTGTTGGTTTAGTAGATAAATTTCTTTGCCATGTTATTTTCGTGGTTGCTTTAGGATTTATACTATATCTTATCGTAGTCTACCTTCAAATGACATTATACCACTCTAGGTACGGTACATAAGGATCTTACAATAATGTCTCATTTCTCTCTTCCTGACCTTTGTTCTATTTTTCTCATACATTTTACTTCTACTTCTACTGTAAACCCCAAAATACATTATTATTTTTTCTTTAAACAATCATCTTTCCAAGAGATTTAAATATCTTACATTTATTCACATAGTTACTAATCCAGTGTCTTCTTTCCTTCCAATAGGTTCAGATTTCCATCTGGTATCGCTTTTCTCCTGCCTAAAGGACTTCCACGAACAGTTCCTTTAGTACTCTTCTGCTAGTGATAAATTCTTACAGCTTTTGTGTGTCTGAAAAGTCCTTATTTCACCGTTGTTTTTAGAAAATATTCTTGTGGTGGAGTTGTTAATGCTGTGGTTGTAATCATTTTATAATATGTAAGTATATCAAATCGACACATTGTACACCTTAAACTAACACGTTATATGTCAAATATATCTCAATAAAATGCACAAGTTTTTTTTTTATTTTTTTACTTTTTAAATCTATATTATTTTATTTTATTTTTAAGTAAACTCTACACCCAACATGGGGCTTGACCCACTCACGACCCTGAGATCAAAAGTTGCATGCTCCACCAACTGAGCCAGCCAGGCACCCCCAGACAGTTTTTTTTTTAACTTTTATTTAAAAATAAATACTTTCACTGGGTATAGAATTCAGATAGACTACCACAGTCTACTTGGGTTCCCTCCTCCCTGTGTTGTAGCCTTGAAACTCTCTACAGACAGTAAACTGGGGTAATCATTGGGCTCCCCATTTAGTTTTCCAACCTGTCAGGAATCACTGTTCTTCATTGTCTAATATCATGTCTTAAAAAGCATTATCTCATATATGTTTTCCAGATTTGTAGTTCCTTAGGGTAAGAAGGTAAGCCAGCTCCTTCTAAATTAGAAGGTTTTTTTTTTTAATACAGGGGAAAAAATAGGCAAATTCCATCCAAAATGATCAACCAGAGTTATCTTCAATTGATGGTTAGTTAAGGAATGGCCTAGGGAAAGGGGGGGAAATGTGAATTAGGAATCATGTTGATTCTTCAGCTAAGAAAAGCTGCTGCTCATCTCCTGTTTGGCTAGTTAACCACAGTGGTCCCCAATGGACGTTTGCAATTTTTGTTGAAAATGGAGTCGAACCCTAAGTTAAAGGATATGGAGGAGGAAAGGGAAGAGGAAGAGGAGGAAGGAGGGGAGAGGAAGAAGAAAAAACCTGAAGTGTAGGAATATATTTTTAAAATACAGAATACTAAGGACAAAACCAAGTTTCTGTCGTATAACTTCCTGTTATATATTATTTCTCAGTAAAACCACAAAATTCTATATTTTTAGGACCCTGCGTCAATGTGCTCCCTTTAAGTCTAGGACCTAATTGGACCATTCAATTTCTCAACTTTAAAGGACATGACATATAATACAATCTTTATATATCATTTAGGGTGATGAAATTTAGGAAAATTTCTGATGCAAACGAAAATTGACAGCAACTTTCAAATACTGACCAGTTGGGAGACTTAATTAATCCAGCTGAATATACTAACACCAGTTTGACATAGTAGCTGCAAGTTTGGGTGTTAATACTAGGTTTCCTAGGTGATAAAGATTTTCTTTTTCTTTAGGGAGTTACAATGTTTCCCAAGTCTTGTACATTTATTCCCAGGAAAACAGAAAATGATCTATACCCAGATTAAAATAAGGAATGAAAAGTGGTGTTCATCCTTGACATGGCAAGATATTATCACATAATCACACTTAAGAATAATAAAAAAATACTTTATACACTTAGGTAGAGAGTGAGGAAACAACTATTAAATGTCTTTTAAATATGGTTCTGTCTTCCCCAGAAATGTGAGTTTTTATAACAGAACTTGAATATATGGTACAAAACATACAATTCCGAATTCGAAATGCAAAACTAAGTTTATTAAATGACCTTGGCAATAAATAATAATGTTTCTAAGCAGAAATGCATCCTACACCTGTGTTGTACAGAAAGGACATTAACTTCCTCTCACTTAGTCTATCAACCAGCTTTGAAATGCAATTTTGAGAGATAACAGCAAGATAACATCCCCTGTGAGAAATATCTGATCAATGCTATGAAATTCTCAATAAAGGTAGGAGTTTTTCAATCTATAAAAATTCTTAAAAACATCTGTTTAACATATATATACATACATACACACACATATATTAAATTCAAGAATAGCAGAATTGCTAAGGATAATGGAGAGCACAATCCAATAGTATTAATAACCATTGTATCTCAAAACTCTACTTAGAAAAGTCTAGGCTCTTTCCTTAAGATACCTTCTATACAGCGAATGTGGAAGGGGGCATGAAGGATGTTCATTGATATAAAATTAAGCTAAAAGATACTTTGGTCTCAATTATCTAGATATTTTGAGTGAATGCCAGATGGTTTCCTCATTTTTCACTTCCTTTGCAGGGAACAAACAGCCTATGTCTTCTTTACAGGAAAAACTTTGCTCCCATTATATCATTGACAAATTTCAAAAGTATAAAATGACTTTGAGATGAGTCATCTCCAAGAGACCAGAGACTTGAATAGTTCCCGCCTTAAATATAGGACTTCTTAGCGGTTTCATAAAAATCCTGGCACTTTAACCCCAGGATAGCAGTTGGTGATCCTCCCCCAGTGAAACTTTGGTGTCTGCATGAGTTTAACCCTATGACTCTTCTCTGGGTCCCTCAGCACCCTGTCACTCCCTTGTCATCCAGCATAGCCCGAAGACTTTGCTCCTTCCTTCCACCCTCTTTGATATGTCCCAGCTCTTCTGGGCAGGCTGACACTCAGATACTCTGGCTGCACTTCCTCAGCCCACCCCCATTACAGAGTTTCTTCACTGGTGACAGAAAAAAGGGAGAAAAAAGGACATTTGAGACACATGCTATGCCTGGATGTACTTGTCACTAACCTCACAAGCCAAAATTTGCAAAATTTAGTCAGTGCACCATTGGTGAGTTTGTACGACACACAATATTTAGCTTGGCTATATTTTAATTGTGGTATTTGCTTATTTGACTGTTTTTTTTTTTTTAAGTGCCAAATGATCCTAGGAACCATCTTAGTTTCGGGAGGAAAAAAAAAAAAAAACACTAAAAAACAACAACAACAAAATTTAAATGAAAATTACAATTCCAGGCTGATATCTCCAACCTTTAAAATATCAATAAGAGGGGTACCTATGTGGCTCAGTCAGTTAAGTGTACGACTTTGGCTCAGGTCATGATCTCACGGTTCATGAGTTTGAGCCCCACATCAGGCTCTGTGCTGACAGCTCAGAGCCTGGAGCCTGCTTTAGATTCTGTGTCTTCCTCTCTCTCTGCCTGTCCCCTGATCATGCCTACTCCCTCTCTCTCAAGATAAACAAAAACATTTTAAAAAATAAAAAATAAAATAAAACATCAATGACGAATAATTCCATACAAGAGTCCAATTCATGCTGTCATCTAAGGAGTGTATTCCACACCCCCTGGGAGTCCCATCAGGGTGCCGAGCTAGTAAATGCATACTGTAGCAACCTATCGTTTTTATATGGGTATGGATGTGTGGTAACACCCTCTGTTAAGAAAAAATTAAAATTAAAATTTTCTCTGCCATGCTCCCTAGTCTTAACCAAACATTGTTTCAATCGCTTTCTGGGGAAAGCCCTTGTTCTGTCCATGACCCCCCAGGTGAAGATTCAGAGGCCTCATGTCAGGGCCAGAACACAAAAGCAGGCTCCTTAACTTTCTTAATAAATGTGTTGATATCACCACTTGGTTCCCAAAAAGATGCCCTCTGTTCTTATTCCACAGTGGGCATAACTGATGTACACCACACTTGAAAGAATCACCTTGAAATGTTTGACATCCAGTTCCAACCAAAAACCCAATGGACAGAAAGTAAATGTAAGAATGCTCATCTGCCTGCTCCTCTGAAAGTCTAAGTTCTAGACTTACATCTTATTAAACATCAAAAGGTTACGTACTCGGGCAACTTCTCTTCATGATACAACCTGGCCCTTTGTCAAAGGACATTACAAGAATGATCCACGTCGATCACACTGCTGTATGCGTGATGAAGCACTCGTTAAGAATGTTTGCCCATTCCGTTACACACGTTACATATACAATAGTTACAAGGGTTAGTTACAGGAACGTATTGCATTTGTCTTCTTAACAGGCGGTTTGAGTTGCTTCTAGGAAAACCAAAACTACATCCCTGCCCTCACTCCAAGCCTTGGACCCTCTCATCAACACATTTGCATTCACAGGTGTCCAGCTTCTGTTCTCCTCTATGACACACGTTCCATCTTCTGTATTACCAACCCCCCAATTTCTCAACATTCTCTCTGCATCAGCTGTGCTGCAATATTCTCCATATAAAATAAAACCCACATTTGACCCCACGTGCCCTGTGGCTAATAACCGTTTCTCTGCTCCTCTTTGATAGCAAAACTCCTTGAAAGAATGGTCTAAACTCACTGTCAGTTCCTCCCTGCCCGTTCCCTCTTGAACCTGCCCAGTTTAATTTTATCCAACCAGCATCACTGAGACATCTATTGTTGGAGTCACCACTGACTGTTCCAATCCTCTGTCTTTATTTTATCCAGACAGTGGAACAAGTTGGGAGAGATATTCATTGGGGTGCAAATTTTGAGGAGGTGCCAAAAACTCAGTAACTGACATAAATAATGTTTCAATGTAATATTTTTCAATGAAAATAAATGCAAAAAACTTCATGATGAACAAAATGTCAAAATTTTGAATGAAGACAGCATTTGATCAGGCTCAGACCAAAGTAAGGGGAGCAAAGTAAATGTTTAAAGGTGGGATCAGATCCTGTTTCTGTGTAAAAGGTGATATTTTGTTTAAATATTAACATCCAAATTTCTTACACTAACCTCTAACACTACTTGTAAAAGTTTACCTGCAACAGAATCAGAATCACCTGGAGTCTTGGGTGTCTGGGTGGCTCAGTCAGTGGAGCATCCAGCTCTTGATTTCGGCTCAGGTCATGATCCCAGGATTGTGGGGTTGAGCCCCACATGGAGCTCCCTGCCCCTTTCCATCTGTCGCACCCCCCCCCCCGCCCACTGACCCTGGCAAGCTGAGTGTGGAGCCTGCTTGATATCCTCTTCCCCTGCCCCTCTCCCCTATTCATGCTTTCTCTCTCTCTCTCTCTCTAAAAAAATATAAATAAATAATAAATACTTTTTAAAACCCATTAAAAAAAAAAAAAAGAATCACCTGGGGTCTTGTTAAAGTGCCAATTGCTAGATCCCACCTCCCCAGAGCTTCAGATTTAGGAACCCTGGGTAGGGCCCAATAATTAGCATTTGTAACAAGTTTCCAGGAGATGCTGAGGCTGTCGGTCTGGGGTTCATGCTGTGAAAACCAACAGCCTGCAGTATTTTTTACTTCTCTAAATTCATCCCCCATTACTTCCCATCTTCTTTCGCTGCTCCAGCCACTCTGATCTTTTTGGCCTTCGAGCCAGCTCCTACTTCAGGACCTTTGTAATTTCTTTCCTTCTGTCTGGAACATTCCTCCCCTAGATAACCACAAGGCCACTCCTTCCTTGAGTTCTCAGATCAAAAACCCTTTTAATAAGGTTTTTTCTCAATACACCATATAAAATACCAAACTTGCCTCACCCTTGTCTGTAGTGCTTTATTTTTCTCCATAGAGCTTATCACCATCTATTCTTTATCTATTTATTATTTTTCTCTCCCCTCAAGAATGTAAGCTCCATGACAGACATTCTATACTTATTTCAATATTAATTCCAGAACCTAAAACGTACTTGGCACATAGGTGCTCAATAAATATTTGAAAGAAATGAATGAGTGAGGGAATGAATGGATGGATGAATGAATGAATGAATGAACGAATGGGAATTGGGCATTCACCCTAGACTATTTCCACATCTGTTTCCAGGTTGCATAAGTGGAGGGAATAGTCAAATTTATCATGTGAGTCTGAGCAAGTCACTTAACTGCAGCCTCTTCCTGCAAAGTTTTATTGTAAAATCACCTTAATTGGCTTAATCAACCAAAAAAAATGACATTAATTCAGTAACCAATACCAGAAGCTTCCAATTCCCCGTTCTGTTTTACCCACATTGCTGACTTAGTGTGCATAGAGGACCACTTAAGGTGGCTAAAATTATAATCCTTCTACCCTGTTGCCACCTGCTTCCAATAGCTGTAAACCAATCTGTTCCTATGAAGAATCATCTCTGAGCTTTTATTTCCTTAAACTATTTTTTTCTCTCATTCTCCTCTATCACGCTCTTTATTCTCCCCAGAGAGTCACCTAGTTTTGCCCAGCTAAGAGTCATTCCACCTTCTTCTTTACCAAGTGGCTCCAATTTAAGTGTCCATTCTCCTCACAAGACTCAGGGTAAGCCATGATTAGGAATCCTGTTGGGATGATCCTGTTTCCTTGGCTAGCAGCTGGTGAAGGCATGTGCATATCACTTAGTTCCAGTCTATGGTCATAGACTACTGGAAGCCTCAGGAAAATTTAACTGCCTGTCACTAAAGAGACACTGGAATCAAAGAAATCAAAGATCCTTCTACTATCCAACATCGTGGTACCTGCATCTGATGTCTAGACCTGCAGCAATAACTTTGTAACCTTCAGGGAAGCTAGTGGAGGATAAAGGAGAGATAACTGAGGGGAAAAAAATAGAAAGACATTGGTTCTTGATTAATCGAGGAGCCAATGAGCGAACAACACTGGAGCTATGCTTTCTTGAGATTTCTTGGTAAGTAGGACAATAGGGTTAAGACAGTTAGGTTTGGGGTTAGGAATCATCACTTGCATCCTTCCTCATATGGGGACTGTGGTCAGTAGCAACATTACAACAGCACAGTTACACACACAATCTGTATGTAAGGCAAGCTATATATCACATGTACGACTTTGCATCCTGGAATATAGCCCTTTCCAACCGCCATAAATTGCTTCCTGGGAATCAAATGCCTATTGTGGGGCATCTCATGCTGAGGTATCCATGTTAAATTTCAGGTAGATCCCAATCTCTTTAAGGCACCAAATAAATACAAACATCTGCTTCCTCAATGTGGCCCAGAAAGAAGTTGGTTTACATCTGTCAACCCATGAAAGGAAATAAGTGGTTTTTATCATACACAATGACCAAAAATAGTAATCATTGCTTATTATTATTATAAGGTGAGATCTAGGGGAGAAAATTTATCTTGAACTTTGTAGGACCTTTTTATACAATCAGCTCAATAGAGTTTCTACACAATTTCATAGATAAAAATGAAAGGGCTATGTGACATTTAAAAGAACCCCTATAGATACTCATAATTTGAATAATTGTGATATGTCTGTTTCAGATATTCTGAAATCTCTGAATCAAAACCATTATAATATAACTATCAAATATCTCATGACACTAGGGGCACCTGGCTCAGTTGGTTGAGGGTCTGACTTCGGCCCAGGTCATGACTCCGTGCTTCGTGGGTTCGAACCCCACGTCGGGCTCTGTGCTGACAGGCTCAGAGCCTGGAGCCTGCTTCAGATTCTGTGTCTCCCTCTCTCTCTGCCCCTCCCCCACTCTGTCTCTCTGTCTCCCAAAAATCAATAAACATTAAAAAAAATATTCAAATATCTCATGACACTTAACTGTTTATTGCCTCATAAAGTATTTGCATCACTGGGCTTTTTTTCTTTTCAAAGTTTACTTTTAGAAGTTCATTCTCAGGGAGCCTAGGTGGCTCAGTCAGCGAAGCGTCCAACTCTTGACTTCCACTCAGATCATGATCTCATGGTTCATGAGATCAAGCTTTGCATCGGGCTCTGTGCTGACAGTGAGGAGCCTGCTTGGGATGTTCTCTGCCCCTCCGCTACTCCTCCCCCTGCTGGCACTCTCTCTCTGTTTCTCTCTCTCTCTCTTCCCCCCACCTTTCTAAATAAATAAATAAATGAATAAATAAATAAATAAATAAACAAACTTCAGAAGCTGACTATCTCCCAGTGACTTGTTCTCACTGGGTCACTGCTGCAGTGTAGTTAAAACTGTAAAGTTCTGCTTTGTTTCACATTTTTTGTCGGCTCCAGCTCCAGCGCTGTATTGGCAAGGGCTAGGGGTTTCTTCTAGAGTTTGGCTAATACTCCTTACTCAGGAAACCTCCAGATGGACATCGCAGAGATGCTGGTTCAGTTTTTTTCTTTTCAGTTTGGACATGTCACGCACAACCTCACTGATGTATAAAACATCAGTAGAAAATGTAGAAAAGTTATGTTGCTTTTTGCCTGCGTATACCCTTTTTATGATGAGCTGAGATGTTTTTCCACAGGCAAAAGTTTTCCTAAAGAAAAACTATAAAAAATAAAAACCTAAAATAGAATAATTTAAACAGAAACTTTGCATTCAGATTTTTACAGTTTCCTGCATAAAA
The DNA here is from genome assembly GCF_018350215.1 of Panthera leo. Classification (NCBI taxonomy): domain Eukaryota; kingdom Metazoa; phylum Chordata; class Mammalia; order Carnivora; family Felidae; genus Panthera; species Panthera leo. The sequence continues at coordinate 88,421,084 of NC_056683.1, forward strand.
AAATAGAAGATGCTGTGAAGTCTCTAGGAAAGCAAAAATGTCTAACTAGAATGACACTTTTGAGAAGGCGTAGGGGATGTCCAAATTACATCATGTTGTATATTTCAAGATTTAATCATCATGGGTCAGATTATCCAAGAGGACTCCACCCTGAATTTCGGAATTGTATTTGTTATTATCATGCTCTCATGAGAATGATAAGTAAATAAACATTGTCCAATTGTTTTAGGTGGATATTCCAAGGCACATAGAAATCATGATGTAAAAATATTGCCTTTGCAGGATTTCTTTACGGATATCCAGTTCAGAAAATATTTTGAGAACATGGAATCACCTGAGTATTGTTTTACTGCTGCTATAGTTTTTCACTTGCAAACCTTTTGAAACTCATACGAATACTATATCCATATTAGAACATACAAAAACGGGAGCGCCTGGGTAGCTCAGTCAGTTGAGCATCTGACTTCAGCTCAGGTCATGATCTTGCAGTCTGTGATTTGAGCCCGGCGTCAGACTCTGTGCTGACAGCTCAGAGCCTGGAGGCTGCTTCGGATTCTGTGTCTTCCTCTCTTTCTGGCCCTCCCCCACTCATGCTCTGTCTCTCTCACTCAAAAAAAAAAAAAAAAAAATGAATAAATGTTAAAAAAAATTTTAATAAAAAAAAGAACATACAAAAACACTATGAATTCCTTTGTAAAATAATGAAAATAAATAGTCCTGGTTCTTACCTTTTCCTTTTATGGGGAAGTATAGTTTCCTTCTATTGGGAGTTAGTGGAATGGTTTAGATCAGTCAAATTTGACTGATCTAAATTTATATCCTGGATCTATCGATCCATGATACTGGACAAATCTATTAACATGTAAGACTCTTAAATTCTTCATCTGTAAAAATGGGAGGAAGAAGGGCCATAGCTCCCCATACTCATCTGTCATAAGGTCCTTCACACTGGATTACAATTGTCTGGTTACTTGTCTGTTTCTGCCATGAAATTATGAGTTTCCTAGGGGATAGGAGAATGTCTTTGGAACAGGGGTCCTCAAACTTGGCTGCACATAAGAATCACCTGGGCAGTTTCCAAAACCCTAGGACCCAAGCTTAACCATTTAAATGATTATCCCTGAGGGTAGACCAACATGTCTTTCTTTGATTTCTCAAATGGGTTCACCTAACGTGAACCAAGAGTGAGAACCACTGCACAGTACCTGGTGTACGGGGCAAATGTTGAATAGAATAAGTAAACCTAGTCAGTAAATGAGTGAAAGATGTCACATACCACATTATAATATTGACCTATCCATCTTCCGCCACTAGTCTGTGAGCTCATAGTATGAGAAACGCCATTATATTTGTTTTCCATCTTCATCTAACACAGTGTCTTATTGGTTTTATACCCTTGGGCGTGTATTAAGAGTTCGATGGTGGGTTGAGAAAGACAATATGAAATAAGGCAAAAAGAGTTTCCTTGGTCAATTAAATTAAAGATTTTTTAAGTAGATAAAAAGCGTAAGAAAAGATTAGATTTGCTCATGTATCTCAAATGGAAAAAGAGAAAAACGAGTTCTACTTTCATATGTACTGTGATAGTTCCATAAATATAGAACTATGTACTAAATAGCCAGTATACAACAGACAATTTTGCCTTGACTGAGTACCCAGAGAAAATTAAGAAACAAATGGGCAAATGCACCCTTTTTGGCTTTTATCTGGACTGCTTTGGGCTCTGCAGGAAGAGCTGAGCCCATCATCCAGGGAGGACAGTCTCACAAACATTAATGTACACAACACATTATTTACTGGATGGTCATTTCTTAGAAACTGTTTTGAGTAGCCAGTAATGCCTGCTTCCAATTTTAGTAAATGCTTGCTCTTATATTCTCCCCCACAGTGTGAATTAGATGAGATTTGCTTGCTCCCCTGGCCTAAATAAGGCTGAAATATTCTTAAACTCTACAAGACAAAGGCAGAGACTCTCATCTTTGAGGATGAAACGTTTACTGAATTTATCCTGCAAAATTCTTTCTTCAGCATCAAAATAGTTTAAAAGTGTGTGTGTGTATGTGTGTGTGTGTGTGTGTTTATTTGTTTGCTTGTTATTTACTTATCTACTTTGGTAAGTTCATACCCATTAAATGTTTGATAGGATTATCATAACATGTTAAAGAAAATTTTCACAGGAAGTTGTATATGTGAGTACCAATTGGTATAAAAGCAAAAGAAAAATTAAAACAATAAGTGTATAAAATAAAAGCAAAACATAAAATTGGCCAAGTATTTGACACCTGTCAGTGTCACCCAAAGATACTTCACCCTGGAAGCAGCAGTGTATTTCAACCTCCAACATTTTTTGTCACTCCTATAAAAGCAGCCTTGTTAGTTCTGCCCTCAATACCCCTGAGGTTTGAGTCCCAACTCTTCAAGACTATTCCTTTTACCTCCATGTATTAGTACCAGCTGAGGAGCACTCCCTCTTCAAAGGTCTGAGTCCCAGTTCCCTGGGGTTCCTTCTCCAGACTTGAAAGCTTTAGTAGCCTCAATCTTTCATTTTTGTTCTCCCAGCCCCACTTTTTGTGCAATTATTACCTCTATATTCCATTAGTCTTTGCTTTTTTCATTTTCAGCTCTCCAACACCTGTGTAATCAACTCCTTCTATTAAATTCTCTATTGAGATACCTAGTGTGGTTTGTTCTTTGCCTGCTGGGACTTGACTAATACACACATGAAGGAGAACTGTGTAGCAGTTGGAAGCAACAAATTAATGTACACATAAGCAACATTAAAAAATATTGGGGTGCCTGGGTGACTCAATTGGTTAAGCGTCCAACTTCAGCTCAGGTCATGATCTCAGGGTTGGTGGGTTCAAGCCCCGCGTCCGGCTCTGTGCTGACAGCTCAGAGCCTGGAGCCTGCTTCAGATTCTGTATCTCCCTCTCTCTCTGCCCCTTCCCCACTTGCACTCTGCCTCTCTCACTCTCGAAAATGAATAAATGTTAAATAAATAAATAAATAAATATTAAATACAGGGTACTGAGTTAAAGAGCAGGAAACAGAACACGATCATTAATATGATGTCATTTACATAAATTAAAAATAATTCCTTCAGAAAATCAGTATGTATTTTCTTTTTTTTTTTTAATTTTTTTTTAACGTTTATTTATTTTTGAGACAGAGAGAGACAGAGCATGAACGAGGGAGGGTCAGAGAGAGAGGGAGACACAGAATCGGAAGCAGGCTCCAGGCTCTGAGCCATCAGCCCAGAGCCCCACGCGGGGCTGGAACTCATCACAGACCGCGAGATCGTGACCTGAGCTGAAGTCGGACGCTTAACCGACTGAGCCACCCAGGCGCCCCAAGTATGCATTTTCAAGAATACATGCAACATATTAGAATGGCGGCTTATGACAGAGATAGGAACCAAAGTGAGATATAGACATAAAGGAGAATGAAGGGAAGGAGGGAAGGAGGGTAAAAGGAAGGAAAGAAGGTATCTATGAAAAGGACTTTGCATGAATCAATGATTATAACATGCCATTTATTGAGATTTATGATTAACTCAACCTTTTGCCCTTAAGAGCATGAGAATCATGAGTTTAAATTGCAAATGACAGTGGCACTTGGGCCGCTCAGTCAGTTGAGCCACCAACTCTTGATTTTGCCTCAGGTCATGATCTCATGTCATGAATTCCACAGCGGGAACTGAGAATGGAGCCTGCTTGGGATTCTCTCTTTTTCTCTCTCTCTCTCTCTCAAAAAAAAAAAATTTTTTTTTGAATTGCGAGTGACCAAAAATCAAACTAACTTGGGGGGAGGTAAGGGCTAATTTCTTGGCTTATGTAACAAAACAAAACCAAACAAAAATCACACACAGCTGAAGCCAGGGGCTCAATTACACCATGTTATGTTACTCTGTCTTTTGCTTTTCTCTGAATTGGTTTCTATCTAGCACATTATCTCCACAACAAAGAACCTAGAAAATCAAGGCTTTTATTTTAGTGTATAAGGCATCTGAACATTATTTTTTTTTTCTCTCCTTTATCATCACTCTGGCCAAAGTTATAGGATAATGCTCATTGGCTCTGATTGGTCTGCTCAGGTCATGTGCACTTCCTGAACCAATCACTATGGGGACAAATACTTTTTATTGGCCAATCATGGGTCATTCTCCCCAGAGAGTGGTTTCAGTTTCATGGAACCTGTTACTAGAAGCAAATTCTTCAATACAACCTCAATCCCATTAAAATGTTTCCAAAACTGCTCAATTACTATTAAAGAATTCTACAATGGCACTGTTCTTTCAGTAGAAATATTATATCTGGGTACATCACAGAGGTAGAGCTGGTCTTTAAAGAGAGGACAAAGAACATGACTCACGGCCATGTGGCTTTATTTTAGGAATGCTGTGAATTCCTCTTGCCTAAAATATCTTCCCCATCTGCCAACCACAGTCTTAAATTCCAGTTCCACTACTGAGATTCATTGTTGTGAGCCTATAACATGGACCCTCCAACTGCTTGGAAAAAGTAAATGTCTCTTTGAATTTATCAGCTTTTTAAAAAATGTTTATTTATTTTTGAGAGAGAGAGCATGCACAAGCGGGGGAGGGAAAGGGACAGAGGATCTGAAGTGGGTTCTGCACTGACAGTAGTGATTCAGGTGTGGGACTTGAACTCACATACCTCGAGATCTTGACTTGAACCCTGAGATCATGACCTGAGCCAAAGTCAGGTGCTCGACCAACTGAGCCACCCAGGCGCCCCACATTTATCAGTTTTTAACACCTAAGTATTGATTACCTTATCAGATTAATGATGATAGGGAAGGCAATAGTGAGGGGTCCCTCAGAGAAAAGAGTCTAAATGTGTTAAACTATCACAAAAGGCAGACTTGCAACTGTGTGCCCAGAGTGATAGGGAAGAGTGAGGAGAAGGCTGGCAGGTGATAGGGGACACTTGAGACACAACCTGTCTAATTCACAAATCCTCTTGGTAAAACTACTCATTACATCTTAATTACATCTTAGGAGGGGCGTCCTATGAGAAAATGCCCTAACAAGACAAGTTCTTAATAAGGCAAATTCCATATTTGAGACATGGCTGTAGAAGAGCATCTGTCCTGGGTCTGCAGGAAGAAAGAAGATTGTCTAAACAAAAGAGAGCCACCAGGAAGAACCTCAGACTCTAACAACTCTCTTGAAGTGTTTCTTGCTTCTAATAGTTATGCATATCCCTAGGACCCTTGTTGATCTTTTCTGTGGATATGAAGGTGCCAGTGTCTAAATGGCTTTTTTTTTTTCAGCTAATGCAGTTAACACAGAGCAATACCCCAAAGCTAGCATCCTATGCGATTTGGGACAAGATATTGTCCTTTCCTATATTGTCCCAATTTTGAACCCCTTATTACTAAGTTTCCTATCTCAGGCTCCATCTTCCTAAAAGTAACTGTAACAATGTATAACAATACAAACCTTCCCCAAAGTTTAGTAAGTAGACTGAAGGAAAAAAAGGAGGGAGGAAGAGAAGGGGAAAAGAAAGGGAGGCAAGAACCACTGGCAGTGATTATCTGCGGGAAAAGGAATGTGATGAAGGTCCAGATAGTTAATAAAAAAATAAGCCTTTTCATTCTATATATTTTATTATGGCTTGGTTTTTGTTTACAGTGATCATGAATTCATGAATCCTTTTAGTGACTTAGAATTTAGTAAAATTTGTATTTAATTGATTCTACTTCTAAAAGATCTTTGTTTTAGGATTAAACTTGAGGGAGACGGGGCCAGCTCTGTCGCCTAAATACTGACCACATAGAGAAAAAGTGTATCCTATAAAAGCTGGCGTTGCCTGGAGCTTAAGAATAATGCTTAAGTGATATAAAACCAAGCTGAATAAAAATGCAAAATACTCCAATTCTTTGTTACATCTGCTTTTCTCTTTTTTCAAATAGAATGAACTACTGCTGTTCTTGAGAGTGTCATAAAGATACAGGTCGGTTATGCCGCTCCCCTGGATGGGTTTCAGTTGGTAATAAATGGTTTTCTGAGACGTCTGAGTTAAAGCTCTTATGTAAATAGAGAGAGGCTTACATAATGCTCTTTAAACTAGAACTTTGAAGACAATCTGCACTAGGCATATGAAATCTGTCTGTGCTGCAAATGACATCTGAAAACTAACAGGAAACCATCCAAGAAGTGGTTTAAGAAAACAGGAAGAATAAACACCCACAGTGAGAGCTTCTGATCAATCATTTAACCAAACCTCAACCACGACCACTGAATACGTACGTAAGAGGTGTATCTTGGGCTTGTAGTAATGCTACTAACCAAAGCGCACTTCAGCAGCGCTCAGGAGGATCGTTCATTGTAAATTTCTATGTAAAATTCCCCAGGGGCTGGAGCTGTGCCTTCGGCTGTTTCCCTCCCAGTAAGGTTAGACAGTGCATCATCTCACGGAAGAAGCTAAACTAGTATTGATTTTCCAATTTCTAAAAGGAGTAACCATTTCGAGCAAAGGCACGCTGGGGGGTGGGGGGTGGGGTCTGCGTAAAGGAGAAACACATTGCAAACCGAAAGCGCTGCGGAGATGGGAAGAGGGAGCTGTGGTGAGCGAACAGAGGCTCCTCTCTGCCCAAGTAGCGGGGGGTTGCGAAGTTCTCGCCACAACAGCTGCGACGTTCTAATTCTGTAGACCAGCCAGGAGAGAAGTTTCTCTGCCAAAAGACAGAAATTTCTGTATTGGGGGGGGGGGGGGGGGGAGAAGCGGGAAGGACCATCTTTCATCCGTTCTCACTCCCGCCTCACCTACGTTACCCCCGGATCCTGATGCCCTCCCTTCCGACCCCCTCGGTGAGCAGCAGGAGGGCGGGGAGCGCGAGCTGGCGCTGGCCGGGAGCTAAACGCCGCCAGACTTTCCCGAGCGCCCCCCCCGCCCCCAGCCTCTCCCCACCCGCGGCCTCGGAGCCCAGCCACGCCTCCCCGCCCCGCAATCCCGGGGCCCCAGGCCGCGCACGGATCCGAGGCGACGTGTTCGAGCCCGCGAAAACGAGTGGGCTAACTTTCAGGTCCACCCCCACCCTGAGACTGCCTTTTCACCCGCGACCCGGAGTGCGCGCTAAGCAGCAGCCAAGTGAGAGCGTGCGTCGGTCAGCGCGCGGGGGAGCCGTGCGGCGGGCGGCCCGAGGGCCCGGCGGGCAGGAACGCTGGAGGGAGCCGCGGCGCCTGGAGCCTCGGAAAGCATCTGCCCTGCTGGGGCCCGCAGGGGCGCCCCTCTCAGCGCCGCCCCCTTCCGCGACAGCCCCTGCGGCGCGCAAAGGCTGCGCGGGGATGGGGAACCCGCGGGCAGAGACCCCCTCCCGCCCGCATCTGCTAACTTTCCTAACATCTCCCCCCTCACCCTGCCATGTAACACACTATTTACGACCGCGTAGACTCGCGCTCACGCACGCCTGCCCTTTTCCCCAGAAGCCTGAAAGTGGCTGAATGGAAACACTGACACGTGAAAACTCTATTCTGAGTGACTTAGTATCCGCCGCCTTGAGGTTTTAATCTTGCCCTGCTCGTCCCGCCCGGTGCTCCGGGCAGCTGTCCGAACGGTCCGGCAGTCTTTACTGTCCCTAAGGATGAGGAGGCGAGGAGGAAGGGGGAGGAGGAAACGTGAGAGGTCTGGGGCCACCAGGAATATCCAAGGGGAGACTCCGAATTCTAATCCCAAGAATTTAAGTCCACGTGCATTGTTTCCAAACCAAATGCACATGGCAGCTCTCTTCGGAGCCCTAGGACCCCTAAATTGTATTTTAGGAATAGAGAGAAGGGACGCGCCACCACAGACCATCTGTCCTTGGGGGGTAAGGGTACTGCTTACCTTAATCCTGCCCTTTCCCTGCCCCCCGCCCCCGCCGTTGGCAACAGGTTTTCAAATATGGGAGAGGCACATACACGCGCACCTGGCTCACTCTTCACCTTGGTGGCCGACGCCAGCCACGTGTTGGCCCCAGACAGGGTCAGACAGGCCGTACTTGTCTCGTTGGCATGGGTGCCTGTGGCTAGCATGGTGTGAGATTTCAAAATGTCAGGGCCCTGCTGCGGAGATCGCAGACCAACCTCTTATGAACCTCCCGGAAAGAAATGAGTGCGCTTTGTCTTGCCTTTGGTTGTTCCTCACCTAAGAAAATCTTTTTTTCTTTTCCAAACACAACACTGAGGATCACTTGTGTCCTTACACTTCTAGCTTAGACGTGTCTACTCTAAAAGGGTCCGGGGTGCATTTTGGCTGGACTTTCCTTTCTTCTGAGTCCCTGCCAGGGATCTTAACCCCTAGTTTTCCTGCCCTGAGACATTGACTGGTGGCCCATCCTTCTTTGGGACAGCTTCCAATGCTCCAGGTCTACTAGGGGTCCGCCCACCAAGCCCCCTGCTCACTAACTACCGCTGACAATGAGAAGTGGAGAGAGCTTACTTCTCTCTCATATGACCTCCAACCTGAGGCTTTGCATGGGGAAGGCAAGGAAAGCAGAGGAGATGATGGGTGGACATTCCAACTCTGACCTCAGAGAAGGAAAACCCTGAACTAACTGCCTCTCCCCACCTTGCATTTTATTTCTGAAACCTGAAATGAAAATGGAAATTGCTTGATATATGAGGAGACGTTATCTAATTAGGGCGTAAGAAATTTAATCTTTCCAGCATGCAGGTCATATAATTAATGTTAATTTAACGCTCAAATTCTCAGTCATTAATTTTTATTCTCTTAAATGCAGTTTGGCAGGGGCCCCTGATCCATGGCAATGGATTTTACTGGATGTGAAAGCACACTTGGTCTTAGGAGTGACTCACCGTAGACCTTCCCATCCCAATAACAAGATCACATCATGTATGCATTATTAAGCCACATAATTGAACGGTCCATAGTTTGCATATCAGACTATTAAAATAATGTGTTTTGCTTTTCTCTGAACACGTATTGTTCAAGCCTCTGCGAATATGTGGCGATTCTGATAATTATCACCAAATTACTGCAAATGTTCTCTTCATTAACATGATTTCTTTCAAGCATTTTTAAAAATGTGAATGTTATTATGAATTAAGAAACTTCTTACAAAGTTGTGTGAAGTGTGTGTGTGTGTGTGTGTGTGTGTGTGTGTGTGTGTTTTAAGGGACTTGTCACTGGGAAGGAAAGGATATATTTTAAATGGAGGAGGGAGAAAAATGCTTTTGACTAAGTCTTTCAAGTGGCTTCCTTTGGTCAAATAAAAGTTTTCTCTCTAGTTTTTTGGGCAGTGTCTAGGCAAGAGACAAACAGAGAAAATAGAAAAAAAGAGGGAGAAAAGAGGGAGGGAGGAGAGAGAATTTGAAAGTCACAGGAGAGTAAGAGAATTAATTTTTTTAAGTCCCTACTATCTTGTCCCCATCTGGTGTGGATAACTTGTCCCCACAAATAACCTCCTAACTTTTTACCTGACCTAGAGTAAACTAATATCCTCCCTTTTTAAAATACCAACTCAAATTTTTCTAAAGATAACAGCTCACAATTAACTAAATATTGCTGTCTTCCCCTAGCTATTCTGAGCTATACTGTTGGGAGAAATTATAAGCCGTAAAGAGCCTTTATTGTAACCTCTCCACCACACACAGTTTCTAAAGTTGAATAGCAAGACATTAAAACACACACACACTACTGCAAAATAAGAGTCTCTTCTAAATGTGAGAAATTTGCATCCACCCCCCATTTCTAGTGAAATTTCCCTTTGAGTGATTTTTAAACTTATAACAAACAGGTCTTTCTGCCGCTGGTATTGTCGCTCCTTCCCGCACAGCGTCGCGCAGCGCGCGGGTCGCTCTCCTCCGACGGCGCTTCCAACACCGAAAAGCTGCCATCAGCCCCGGTGAAGAGGGAGTTTCACCCACTGGTAATGTCACAAGAGTTTGAGGTTGTAAGGTTTTTCCTAAATAAAAGACGTCACCTCGGGTGGGAGTGAGGAGAGAGAGAGAGAGAGAGAGAGAATGAGTTGTGGCTGGTGCATTCCGTCCGCTCCAGCAGTAACCTGCTTGGCTGTTCCCTGCGTGGCTGGATACCCCCTCCCCTTGCTAGGTGCCCGGATCCTTCGGGCCTCTCCTCAAGCCCACGGTCAGCTCTCCCGGGAAGGGGTGCCAGGCCCCGGGCGGCACTTTTATTTTGGCTGAGAGGAGAGAACGCTGCTCCCAGGCCCGAAGAAGGCGAACTGAGCCCTTCTGTTTGGATTTCCCTCCTCGCTATAGCAACCAGCAGCATCCGGACAAAAATGCGCCCTCCCTGGACAATGGCCCGGCCTCCCGCTTCTCGCCCTCGTCTTCCTCCACCGGATCGCAGCCAGGACCTGCCTAGGAGCTCAGTGGCTCAGTGGCAGGGAACGCCCCCACCCCCATCCTGCTCTGTTCCCTAGCAGTCCCTCCCGAGGTCAGGCCAGGGCGCTGGGACGCCGGCGCAGCCCCTTCTCCCTACCCCTGCTGATCCCCCACGCAGGCCGAGGCCGGGACACAGAACCTCCTGGCAGAGCTCGAGAGCTCCCACAGCGGAGTTCTCCGCGGGATTGTGTGGGTGGTTAGATGGTCCTGAGTAGCACAAACTCCAGCTTTCTTCCAGGGTTAAGAAAACAATTATTAGTATAATGCACAAAGCAGACTACTCCCTCCCTCCCGCCCCCCCCCCATCCGCACACATTCACATTCACGTAAATATAAGCATCCTAAACCACGATCCTAGGCATGATCTCTGACTTTCTTTCACTCTCTCAAGGTTAATTAGGTTCCCTTCCACGAACCGAGCTCCGCGCCTATTCATTATTCTCTCCCTCTGACCTAGGGCGTTAATATGATCAGGCCTGTGACTCGGCCGTGTCCTGTTTTCCTATTTTGCATTTAATGCTGGGACCCGGCTGCCCCAGATTACCATCGAAAACTCGAAGGAAAGACAAGAGGAGTGAACTGTTCTCAATGCTCTAACCTGCCTAGACCTTCGCTTTCTGCGTCGTTTTCCGGACAATGCCACCCTTTACATCACCGGGACCCACGTTCTGAAAACCTCCCTTTAAAAAAATAGTCATCCCTAACTTTATTAAGTCCCAAAGTGCCTAGAATGACAGATCTAAAAACTCAGAAAGCCAGGAGGAAGTCTTGGCCCACAGCTAATACCGCTGTGATTAACTGCCCTTAAGAAAAACTTCGCTCCCGCGCATCATCCCTCCCCCGCTGAATGCGGTCCCCCGGACACTAACAACACGATTGTTAAGTGCATTCGTACAATTTAGAAGGGATTTACGTTCCTGATCTGTGCAGCCAGAATAAGAAAACCGAAGTCCAGCCTCAACCAAATGCAGTCTTGTTTCCCCCAGCGATCGAAACCCAGCCCTAGCTGTTGGACGCCGCACCAGTGCAATGGCTAAGGACGCCCTTTCACTGCGCCTCTGCGCAGGTGTGTGTCCGTGCTCTCACCCCTTGCCTTTCGCTTCTCAAATTATTCCAGAGCATAAGAAAGGGAACGGACTGCGGCAAGAGCTTTATTTTTAAATGCTTTAGAGCTAAGGAGGTTTGTGGGAAATCCCTTTAATTTATCAGAGTTGTCATTCCCTCCTGGTAGTCAGCTATCCACCTGCTTTAAGGCGGGGGGGGGGGGGGGGGGGGGGGGGGGGGGGGGGCAGGGGCGCAGGGGGGCTGGTGGAGGGGGTGGAGGTGGGCACCCTCAGGCTCCATTGCTAGGAAGTCATTAGTCCTTTAAAAGCAAAATTTCAGGAAAGGAACTAGGAGCCACCAATCACCTCCTGTTCTGTTCCTGATATTTCAATATAAACAAACTGTATTAACTCCAAATAGAATTTATCTCGCGCACTGATGGAATGTGTCCTTTATGCTTTCTCCCCTGTAAGGCCTCATATTCACCACTCAAAATTTAGCAGTCTTCCTTTGATAAATTACTCAAAGTAATCCCTGAAACAGCTAGACTGCCTGGGTGATGTGGTTTTAGAAGTCTTCAAACCGTGCCTGTCTATAAAATATTCACTTGCGGACTACAAAGGGGGGATCATTTTTAATGACAAGATTCAGAACTGGGAGTAAAGGGGGAAGAGATTAATATCCACGAATTCAAATAATTTCATTTCAAATACTGAACTTAGAACATTATATCTCACTGGTTTACACAGTAGTGAAGAATCATCTGTATATGAGGTGTGGACAAACATAGAGTTGCCAAGCATATGAAGAATGGGAGTTTCCACTTTCAGAAAACTTTTCCTTCTTCAAGACCATACATGACATAGAGCCAGATGCACAGTTAGAAAGTTGTAAAATACATGTATAGGCAGTAATTCATATAAATATGAGATTTTTTAAATTGTGGTGACAGTGTGCTGCTACATAATTAAAGATATTAATTTCTGTTGTTTTTTTTTAAGAAGCTAAATGTTTATTGTGTCTCTCATAAGGACTGGCAACTTGAAAATGCATTTTCCATGCTCTTTATGAATGCATCCCCAAGACTGCAGTTCTTGAAGCTTTCAGGAGGTTTTCATTAAAGCAGCCAGCTGCCTCTTTGTGTGGATTGGCTGTTTAAAGCTGTAGCTCTGAGGTGGGAGCCTCAGTTTTGACATTCTGTAGGCCCTTAGCAAAGAAGTTCCATTCGATTGTGGGGGAGCTCTCAAATGAAACGTCATCTGGGGGGCCAGCAGGAGAGCAGAAAGCACAGGAATGAAGGGCTGGGACACAGGAGGAGGAAAGAGGGAAGGAAGGGGGAAAGGAGGGGGGAGGGAGGGAGGAGTGGGAAAAGAAGAGATTCAAACAACCCTCCTCCAAGGAGGATACATTTAAAAGGAGACACCAACAGGCAATTTTATCCAAGTTTAAGCCAGTTGCCACCTCCTAGAAATTTCCGTTTCCTGATTTTTATTATCATGAGACTACCTAAATAAGAAATAAATTAAGATCTATCAAATGAATACCATTTCTCTATTTTAATAACTGTGCCTTTTCAGCACAGTGTGTGGGAATGGTTATGGGTGTTTTTTCTGCCAAGTCCTGGTACAGAGAAATAAATAAATGTTTTTGTTTTTGTTTTACCTATAGTGTGTGTTTAGTAGATGAATGAGTTAATAAATTAGAGTTCAAGTTAGAGAGCATGGACTGATACCATTACTGTTATTCAAGTGAAGACTTTGGGGGCCATGGGTTAAGGGGCCAGGCCCAGCTCACTCTTTTGAGGAGGGTGACAGGGTGGAGATAAATAGGGGTCTTTTCGGTTACGTTCGGATACGTTGAGCTGTTTCCTCTCCACGCAGAGCACCCGGGCAAGAGGGAGTCCGCACTATTTCTTCAAACCAGTCCAGGTCAGGATACCCACAGAGTACAGCCCTTCCTGGGACCTAAGGGAAGGGCCCAGGCTAGTGCCGCTGCCTGCATCTCTTCTTAGGGTGCCTCAAGTCTGTTCTCGCTGAAAGGGCCCAGGGGACCCTGCAGCCGCCCCCAGGCAGCGAGGCCCGCTCGAACAGCCTGCTCAGCCATTGTCCTAGCGAGTGATCTCAGAGAGCTGTGCTGGAGTGAGGGAGATATCAAGACACCTTGTCAGTTCAAAGCATTTTAGGGTTGTTTGAAATCCTCTCCACGTCAACGTAAGCAGCCTCAGTATTTGAACAGCTGCTTTGAACAGTGAAAGGGAATGAGCTGAATCAAAACCTGGAGGTGTCTCCCCGAGACACCTTCAACGCGCTTTTATGCGGGTTGGAGAAAGGCAGGCAGACCTGCAGACTCTGCCCTGGCCGGGTCAGCCGCAAAAAAAAAGGTGCCCACGACGGTGGGGGTGGCGGGGGAGGGAAAATGAAGAAGCCCCCATCTGGAGCTAAAACCCCGGAGAGTCTCGGTTCCCGGAGCCCCAGGGAAGAGTCGCGCCGGGAGACAGACAGGAAGCCGAGGCTACTCTGGACCCGGCGTTCGCGCCAGCCGGGCCTCCGGCGACAAGCAGGGAGGCGGGGGAAGCGCGGGGGGGAGGTGGGACACAGAGCCCTGGTGCGCGCCCAGCCCTGCCCGCCCGGCGATTGGCCCGGCTCCGAGGTTGGGGGTGGGGTGCGGAGGCTGAGGCCCAGGGGTTGGGCATTGCTTTGTGTACTCCCGGGGATTTATTGGGTGTATTAATCCGGGAGAACTACCCCGCTTGCCCTGTTGAGAACGTTCTGGCTCCAACGTCTGCCAGCAAAATGGGGGCGGGCGGGTGGGAGCGGAGTGGAGTAGAGACCCGGGACCTCTACGTGGGATGGATATCAGAGTCCCAGTGAAGTCCCTTTACAGACAGGAAGTTTTGATGTACACGTGCAGCATATTCTTGCCCCCACTCCGCAACCGAGCGCCCAAAGCCTGGGGTTGAGGGGAGGCGGCAGAAGAAGAGGCAGGTGGAGAGACCTTTAAACTGACTCCGAGCCCGGCCGCCTCGGCTTTCTCAGAGATGTGTCTGGAAACCCTGTCTTCTCTCGAGTGTATCACCCCACGGGCTGCAGAGGGCCTTGTCCCTTGAGAAATGTGAAATCAAATCCAGAGAAAAGCAGACACCTGCCCTGAAAGGGCGAAGGCGGGGGGGGGGGGGGGGGGGTGAGCTGCTGAGTATTCGGACACTGCCCTTCCCGGAGGCTGGATTCCTCCATCTGGGGATCTCTGAGTTCTCCGAGCTGGGAGGCGGAGGGGGGGGGGGGGGGGCAGAGGGCTGAGGCCCGCCTGGATGGGACGCTGCTGGCACGCCGCCCGTGCGCTCCCAAAGCCCCAGGAGAGCCGCGCGCCCAGCGCCGGGAACTCCGGGCCGCTGTCGTGAGGAGGCGGTCCTGCCCGCCGCCCAGCCCCTTCGCTCCCTGTCGAGGAGCCTCCAGCGCCAGCCGCCGAGTCTGCGCGCTCCGAGGCTAGGACTTTTTCATTTTTTCCTAACCGGGCAAAGTTACGGGATTCCTAGCAGCCCCCAGGCGTGCGGCTGCAGTGGCTCCGCGCTTGCGCTGGGACCGAGCGCCACTCCGTGTGTGTCCTCGCCTTGCCGCGCGGGTGCGCGCGTGGGGGGAAGCAGGTCCGTCCTGTTGGCGGCCTGTGGGTTCGCCCCTCCCCTAACCATTTCTCTCTCCCACACACACGCTCATAAACACAGGGCACGTGGAAATTCTCAGCCAAAGCGCCTTGCCCGGGCGGGTGCTCAACGTGGTGATTTATAAACAACTCAGCCACTCCCCAAAGAGCTCGCTCCTCGTTAGTCATGATGAATTCTCTGGCCCGCTCCACTTTGCTGTCTAGATTAAGATGCTCGGAGGCCCCAAAGTGCTCCCCTTGAGCGTTGTTTTGGCTTCCTTTACAAAGCCACCACCCCCGGCAGCGCCAGCGCTACAACGCACAGGGCCAAGGGTGAGAGGTGGGGATGAAAGTCACTTTCCCTGGGGTCTTTTTTTTCTTTTCCCGGCAGCAACTTTTGATTCTCTTGGCAGTATCCGCGCCCTTCACTTGGCCCTGCGTGGTGGTCCCGCTGTTGCAGGCAGGGTCCGCGCCTGAGTCTCTCCCACCAGGCTCGCAGGCTCCTAAGCCCGCGGCAGGCACCTGCTCCCGGTGGCTAGGGAACTGACCAAGCGACGCGCTCGCGCCCAGTAGAGCGGCGCCGCGGTGTACTCTCCCGCAGTCTTGCTCTGGAGTTCACGGCTGAAGGCTAAGCTGGAGCTTAGCCAGCGAGCGCCCGAGAGCTGAGTTAGACCAGCCCCACCCGCTGGCGTCCGTAGAAGTTACTAATTAGGAAGATTCCCCTAGCATCAGCCCATTTTCCTTCACACACCGTTCCTCCCTTTGGAAGCAGCTAACGGAAAAGTTGTATCGAGAAGAGCCAGCCGCACAGGCAAGCGCGCACGCAGCTCCGCGTCTCGGCTTCCCGGAGCGGCCCTGGGTGCCGCCACCGCACCCGGAGGCTGAGCACCGCTTGCCAGCGCTTCTGTGGCCTCACACAGGGCAAAGGTCTTCCCGCCCAGGCTCCTGGTTTTCTAAGCCAAAAACTGCGCGCGCCCCAGTGTGTTAGTTAATCTGACAGACTTTATGAGTTTTGTTTTGTTTTCGGTCCAGGCCGCTGCGCTGTCAGAGCAGGCAGTTCCGCGCCTTTACAGGAGTTTCTCACTAGTGGATGAGCGCAGGCTGAGCCTGCCTCTCATGGGGTCCTCTCGCCCAGGGGCTGGGAGACAACTGGGCCTGGAACCTAAAAGGAAGGGAGCCTGTGCTAGCGGCGGGTTGGAAGGGAGGAAAAGGACCTTTATTTGGGGGCAAAAGTGTCCGCACATCCTGAAGCAAAAAGCACGTGGACATTGAAATTCTATCCGTGGGGGTAAAGGAGACTTCAACAGGGGGACAAGTCTGGCTTCTGACTCTTGATTTAAGAAACGCTGGTGTGTGTGTGTGTGTGTGTGTGTGTGTGTGTCCCAAGGTGAATAAAAACGGGACTACCCCTGGCTCCTGCGACTCAGCTTTTCTTTTTCTCTCTCCTTCTTCACCCCCCACCCCAGCCCTAACAGGAAGAGAAGGTAGACCAACACACCTCCCACCCCGCCACCACAACCCCCACACACCCAAGTCTTCCAAGTGGCTGTGGTCGAAAAGGACTGAGGCTGCCCCCCGCCCCCCACCATCAGCACCCCCCCCCCCCCACCGCGCGCACCGCGCGTCTGCTAGAGAGACAGATGGGGGGCGGGGCCCATCCAAGAGGGGCGGAGGAGCCCCGGGGTTGGAGAGCTGGGGTGGTGAGAACTAAGAGAATCTGAATTGGGTGGAGAGGGGGGACTGGAGGAGGGCTGAGAGGACTCGGCGCCCGGGGGGGAGGAGGAGGGGGCAGCTCTACGCCAATCAGTGGCGCCGGCCTGGGAGGTTGCTAGCGGTATCCACGTAAATCAAAGGGCGCGGAGCCAATGGGAGGGGGCGGAGGGGGCGGGGCCCAGGCGCGTGCCGCTGCGAGCTGGCGCTGCCAAGAGAGCGGGAGAGAGCTGGAGAGAGCAGGGAGAGGGGGGAGCGCGGAGCGAGTCAGAGAGTGAGCGAGAGCAAGAAGGAGGGAGAGGAGGAGAAAGAGAGCGAGGGCGGGCGGGAGGCGGCGGCGGCAGCAGCAGTAATAGCAGGAGCAGCAACAGAAGGCGTCGGAGCGGGCGTCGGAGCTGCCCGCTGGGGGAGAGAGAGAGGAGAGAGAAAGAGAGCGAGCGAGCAGAGGAGCCCGAGGCAAAAAAGTAACTGTCAAATGCGCGGCTCCTTTAACCGGAGCGCTCAGTCCGGCTCCGAGAGTCATGGCGACCGCAGCGTCTAACCACTACAGCCTGCTCACCTCCAGCGCCTCCATCGTGCACGCCGAGCCGCCGGGCGGCATGCAGCAGGGCGCGGGGGGCTACCGCGAGGCTCAGAGCCTGGTGCAGGGCGACTACGGCGCGCTGCAGAGCAACGGGCACCCGCTCAGCCACGCTCACCAGTGGATCACCGCGCTGTCCCACGGCGGCGGCGGCGGGGGCGGTGGCGGCGGCGGCGGGGGCGGGGGCGGCGGCGGGGGCGGCGGCGACGGCTCCCCATGGTCCACCAGCCCCCTGGGCCAGCCGGACATCAAGCCTTCGGTGGTGGTACAGCAGGGCGGCCGCGGCGACGAGCTGCACGGGCCAGGCGCCCTGCAGCAGCAGCACCAGCAGCAGCAACAGCAGCAGCAACAGCAGCAGCAGCAACAACAACAGCAGCAGCAACAGCAGCGGCCGCCGCATCTGGTGCACCACGCCGCCAACCACCACCCGGGGCCCGGGGCATGGCGGAGCGCCGCGGCTGCAGCGCACCTCCCGCCCTCCATGGGAGCGTCCAACGGCGGTTTGCTCTACTCGCAGCCCAGCTTCACGGTGAACGGCATGCTGGGCGCCGGCGGGCAGCCGGCGGGGCTGCACCACCACGGCCTGCGGGACGCGCACGACGAGCCGCACCACGCCGACCACCACCCTCACCCGCACTCGCACCCGCATCAGCAGCCGCCGCCGCCGCCGCCCCCGCAGGGCCCGCCGGGCCACCCCGGCGCGCACCACGACCCGCACTCGGACGAGGACACGCCGACCTCGGATGACCTGGAGCAGTTCGCCAAGCAGTTCAAGCAGCGCCGGATCAAACTGGGATTTACCCAAGCGGACGTGGGGCTGGCGCTGGGCACCCTGTACGGCAACGTGTTCTCGCAGACCACCATCTGCAGGTTTGAGGCCCTGCAGCTGAGCTTCAAGAACATGTGCAAGCTGAAGCCTTTGTTGAACAAGTGGTTGGAGGAGGCGGACTCGTCCTCGGGCAGCCCCACGAGCATAGACAAGATCGCAGCGCAGGGGCGCAAGAGGAAAAAGCGGACCTCCATCGAGGTGAGCGTCAAGGGGGCTCTGGAGAGCCATTTCCTCAAATGCCCCAAGCCCTCGGCCCAGGAGATCACCTCCCTCGCGGACAGCTTACAGCTGGAGAAGGAGGTGGTGAGAGTTTGGTTTTGTAACAGGAGACAGAAAGAGAAAAGGATGACCCCTCCCGGAGGGACTCTGCCGGGCGCCGAGGATGTGTACGGGGGGAGTAGGGACACGCCACCACACCACGGGGTGCAGACGCCCGTCCAGTGAACTCGAGCGGGGGGAGGGGCAGAGCGCGGGGCTCCCCCTCCCCTACGGTCCACGGCCCTTTCCCGGCCCCCTTGTTCCCTCTCTAACTTCTGATTGTTCTTTTTATTTTAATTATTATTTCCCCGTCCCTTAAAAAGAAAAAAATAATAAGGAAAGCAACTAAGGCACTGGACTATCCTTTAAACGGTAGCAGGTGTAATGATGTGTTTTGACCTTTACAGGCTAGTACCCAGGCAATGGAGTGGAGTGTCTCATAGAGAGAGTGAGGAGAGAGTGTGTAATAGAGAGAGAGAGAGAGAGAGAGAGAGAGAGAGAGAGAGAGAAGGAGAGATGGCAAGCACTGAGTTAAATACCTGGCAAAACTAAATAAATTACCAAAAAGAAAAAAAAAATCCACCAAACCGTGATAAACACAAAACAGCTTCCTGATGCTCGGAGTTGGCACATGCTCTGCTGTGTTGATTTAATGTGGATCCTCATCAGGAAGGAGGAAAAAATACACATGTTCTTTGATGTAGTCAAAATTTAACCGCATAAATTTGCACTGCAAGAAAATTGAAGTTTACACCAACAAATTCATTGAACGTATTTTTCTTTCTCGCACGGTTAATTTTGAAATTGCCGGGTTTTGTTTTGTTTTGTTTTGTTTTGTTGTTTTATTCAGCAGAGAGAGTTGAAGCCAGCTCTTGGCTACTCTCCATTTCTAACGTTCTTGTGTTGCCCCTTGTTCTTCTTCCTGTTTGTGAACTTTGGTTACCTTCAGGCTCCCCCCAACATTGGTGTAACATTTAGTTGCTTCTTTTACCAAAGCAAAAACGATTGGCTTCATACAAAATAAATAATTCTCTGCTTTCAGGAAACGTGCATGGTCTACCCGCTTTATCCAAGGCAAGAGTCCAGTTTGGAATACAAAAATGAGTCAAGCATTGGTTTTTTTGTGACCAGCCACAAAGTAAACTTCATTTTCAGGCAGTGTTTCTGGGGGAGGTTGTGGAGGGGAGAAAAAGAAAAATCGATAGTGAGTGACTGATTGCTTCATTTTATCAGGCGGGCCCATTGTGAAAGAGCTCAGAGGAAATGTGGAGGTTATAAATGTATTTCCAGAGTCGTCCAACAGAAAGTGGCACTTTGAAGAGAACTAGGGAAATATATATCTTCAGAAACCCCTGTATAGTTCTCTGCCTTCAGTTTTAATAACTTAATTATGAGGAATTATTTGTGCTGAGAGCAGCAGTTAAACTTTGTTCCTCTAATAGCTTTTTTTTTTTTTTTTAACATAAAGAAAATAATCTGGGAACTTAATGGTGTATGCAGAGACTTTTTTTTACTGCACAAATACCCATATGCATACAGAGGATATCTCCACTCTAGGCTGGTTTTGTCTTCACTAGCTCATTTGTTTATCAAATCAAATTTAAGGTCCCACACCTTCTTCTCCTATAATTTATCACAGAAAATACCAGTTTAACCTAGACAGCTTTCCCCCCTTCTTTTACTAAGGAAGCCAAATGAACTGGGGGAAAAAATGCTATTTTCTATCCTTCCTTTTCTCCCTTTGTTAATAGTTTTAAGTGCGCTTTTACCTTATCTTGATGGAAAATGGTTAACTCCCATAACAAAAGACTCTACTGGGAAGTGTAGGTGAAAAAACTTCTAACTATTGAAAATAAATACCATTAAACTGTGACCAGTTAAAATATTTAAAAAAAATAATCAGCACAAAAGGGCGCTAAAAGGGAAAACACTTTTTATTAATCTTAAAAGTTTGGGGCTTTTTTTTTTCTGGTTAAGTATTAGGCAAATCTTTATTTAAAAAATTAAATTCTCAATACCATAAAATTATGGTTCAGCATCAGATTAGCATTGCACTCAGTAGTTAAGGTTTTAGGAAATATGCTTTATATTGTCTTTTCAAACACCTGTGATTGTTTCATTTTCAATGTTTTTGCAAGATAAATGATGACTTAGAATGGGCATATTTATTTGCCTGTATTTCATTTCCCCCAACGAATGTCACGAGGAGATGGACACAGAGCTGCTGCTTCGGGCTGTATCACACTGCTTGTTCCTGAGGTGTGGGGACTGGCCTCTAGTGAAGCAATCCAGAGCAGGGCAAATAGCCAATGGTTAAGGGAGGAAATGAATTTTCAGATTCTTATTACCAAGTGGGTAAGGTCAGACGCTGGAGTTCAGGGGACTTGTCTATAGCTCCTCTAACTCTCTTGGGTTTACTAAGAAGAAAGTTACCACTGAACCTTACCACTATGTATATATGTTTAATATCTGTCTTTTGAAATGCAGAAATAGTTTAAATGTTTCTTTGTCTATTTTTCTTTTTTTTTTTAATGCTACCCAGGGAAATATTTTCATATCATTTTTAAGTGGCCTGCCTCAATGTATATTTATTTCTTTTAAAGCAAAAAGGTTCTGGAAACTGTTTTTCTGTAGCTTTAAATGAGTAGATGAGCAAAATCTATATGGGATGTAATTTTTTTGTTCAGTCTCTTTAAAAATACTTTGTTTTGGTACATTTGGTTGTGCTTGTGGGGAAAATAAAAACGCAGAGATCCTTATATATTTATGTTAAAGTAATATTTTATTATCTACATAAAACAGAAATGCACAATACCTTCATAGTTTGTTCTAATTATTGAAATATCTTTATTTTATTTTTAAAGATAGTGCCAAGTTTTAAGGGGGGGGGAAACCCTAGACCTTATACTGACTGAGTTGAGTTGTGTGTAAAATACTTCCCTTCCTTTATACTTCATAAAGTTTTGGAATAAATTTTATGCGTATACTGCCAGGTTTCATGTTTATAACTTTCAGAGCTTTTTTGTTTGTTTGTTTTTAAGAGAGACTACTGTTCTGATTCTACTTCGCTTTTCTTTGCAAAAAACTATCAGTCCCAGACCTTTCAGTCACTGTGCCCATAGCACTAAATTGAAATGGTCATTGGGTTTGAGTTCTGATTCGTTTGCCATTTCAGCGTCCAACAGAGAGATGTTTGTCCCCTTTAAATATATGCAGATATCCCTACATCTTCTTTCCAGGTTACCTTTACCTTAACTGATTGTGCTTTTTTGGAGAGCATCAATCAACTAGGTGGACTTTAATCTTTACCCACTTGTCCTCACATAATTTGGGATCTAAAAGAGCAAAGCTTAGTTAAGGGTATTATTCTTTTTAATAATTAACAAATATCTTCCAACAAAGAGTAACTCTGACAATATGCAAGATGTGTGTTTACCGAGTGATTAGAGGTAGGACCTAAATATTATTCCTGTTAGGTTTACAGGGGTGGGGGGTGGGGAATGGATTTTGCAGTGGTTTATACAATAGTATCTATTTCTCTTCAGGCAAGCAAACAGGCTCTAAAACAGAAAGAGAAAAAAAGAAGAATGTATGGGAGAGACTCAGGCTGTGATGCTAATAACAGATTGTTTCAGATAGTCTCCTATGGAGCATTATACTTACCAAAATCAGTTTTAAGATTAGTGGAAAATCCAAGCAGCGTTGGGTTAGTTTACAAGTTTGCTGATATATTTGGAGTGCTCCTTGAAACACTGGTTTAAGCATAAATGTCCATTTTGAAAGGTAGTTTCTGGGCTTATTACATCTGATCATCTTTTCTAACTCCTAGTCAATATTACACAGGTCCCAAACAGATTCAGCCAAATGATCTTATCAATAGTCTGAACGAGAAGTGACAGAAAGAAGAAGTGTTTTGTGACCGCAGACATGCTGATGGGTAAAATGTTTAAGCTGGATATAGATTTGAGTTCTGGGTCAATATCCTTCTCCATTGTAGGCAGAAAACAAGCAGCATCTGCCCTCTGCAGGGCATTTTAGTGGACCTTGAGAAGGCGTTTTTTGTTCTTAGCCACAGGGGCTACTGACTGGAAACCATCACGTGTTAAACGGACACGCCATGGTTTTGACCCATGCTTGCCGTTCAGATTAGAAAGCTACTCGGGCACTTTCATTGCCGGTTTGGGGAATGTATTACACGCTAACGTAAAAAACTCCATCACTGCCACTGGGAGACATTTGTGGGGCAGCCATCCCTAGGATGTTGGCTAGCCACAGTGACAAACCCTTTCTTTTCCCCAAAGACAATAATGCAGAACGCGGCCGTCCTGAAAAAGCTCCTGTGTTTCCTCAAAATATGTCACTTTTCAAATTTATGGTGTACGATGGGGGAGAACGGATCATGTGGGAGAGTCGTGTGAAGGTCAGATAGAGGGAATGGCCACAAATAACATTGTGCTTGGCACTTGTAGACATTCTCAGTTCCCATGAAGTTACCTCCTTTATATTTCAGATGGCGGCAACAAAAGCACTCTCCTTCCCCTCCTGCTCCTACCAGTGAAAGCCACACACTGGTTGGCAAAACGTTCTGTGAAATGGCTTTCATAAAGGCACTCATCCTTCTATCTTCTTATTTCTCCAAAGCCAACTAATAAAGAGATGTAACAGCAACAATGGGGGGCAGGGGGGGATGGCATGGGAGTGCTTTGGTACCTGTGCCTGTGCATCTCTAAGCTGCATACATCTGCCTTTCCTTTGCCTTACTATGGAAGCAGCTTGGGTAGTGCTGTGTTTCTGGGGGAGAGAAATTATCGTTTTGTCACTGGTTTCTGTGATTTGTCTTTGTTGATTTTTTTTTTTCAATCGGTTTATAGAACTCTGTTCTAGATTCTATTGAATGCCTAGACAAGTTAAAGAATGAGATAAAGAGCGGAGCTTTTACAGAAAAAGAAAGAAGGATGGTGAAGGGAGGGTCAAAGGTAAAAGTGTTTCTTTGGGTCTGCTTGTATATTTCCGTGAGGCAAAAGGGACAGTGTCTATTTAAAATGAAAGTACATCTGGAGGTACTATGAATGAAGCTTCACAATATGACAGAATGGGATGTTCAGCTAAATTTTATACCAACAGGATCCCTATTCGGGAAAGTTTACTTTTTCAGTGATGCACCATCTCTTACCAGGGGGCAGATGGTGGGAGGAGAGAACCAGGGCTCCTGGTACCTATTCTCACCGCTGGATTCAGTACAGGAAATAATGCAAAAGTGGTAGGGGCTTGCCTCTCAGCTAGAAAACTGTGGAATAAACTTGCCCACCTTTGTAGAACTTGGGCCAGAATTATTCCAATGCATCCTTATCTAGAGGTGGGTACAGGAGGACCAGAAAATGGCTTTTGAGTTTTCTTAAAGCCTTCGCTTGGTTATGGAGATAAACAATCAGAATACTTTCACATTGTTCTTACGTTTTGTGGGAAGCTGGGAAATTTGTTCCCTCCTTTATTTTTTAAGAAAAAGAAAGTTAATTAACTTTATCATGTAGTACTTTCCCTTTACCTTAATAACAACTCTGCTTGGCTTAGCTGTTAGAGGTTTTAGAAACAATATCATATCCCATCAAAACAACCCTGGCCTCTTATTGTTAGAATTCTGGTTGTTGATAACATTAAGATGTATTTCTTTAAAAAAAAAACAAAACATGTCTGAAATGTTATTTAATACACCAGTAAAAGTGCATCTATATCTTAAAGTTTATTCCTTTCACGTCTTTCTGAGTTTTTATAGCTCTTTGTCTGAGATTTGGGGGGAGGGGGGCAAAAAAACTTCCATATGCGGTTCGTACGTGAAGAGTCTGGGCTCTGGAGTGTGGTCTGTAGCTGGCGGCACACAGCTCTTTGCTCTCAGAATGGGGACCTGTCATCTAGAAAAAAAGAAGGAAATAAATGCCCCACAAAGACTCACTTGTCACTGATTTTAGAAAGACAGGGGAGCATTAGGACCCCATCTGAGCAATATGGAGGGGATTTTGATTGTTATAAATTGTATACGATTAACTCTCGGCGTGCAGAACGACAGCAGTAGGAAACCTCGCTGTGGAGTAAATTTGAACCTGCATCCTTTTTGATTTGGGGCATATATTTTTCCTCCCGCCAGTGTTTCCTCTGGGTTTGTTGTTTAAATTTGGGGGGGGGGGGAGAGTAAGGCACACACACAAATTTGGCCAGAGTTTGGCAGGAGACTGGGGAAAAAAAGAAAAAGTTTCTTGCGGGTGTGTAATACACATCAGCCATTGTAAATCACTGGGCTTTAGGGTTCAGGCAAATCCTCGTGGAAAGGGGCGGGGGGGGGGGGACTTCTTTCCCTCCTTCTGTTCAGAAATCTCATTCCGGCAGAAGAATTTTTACGTTCCACAGCGCACGATTCTGGAGACAATGACTCGACATTAATAACTTTTTGTTTGTTTGCTCCCTTCACCAAATATTTCTTCAAAGTTGTTACAGCGCCTGGCCAAGGAGGTCGAGGGTGCTGCCGGCCGCTTCTCCTCGGTGCTCAGGCCCAAGGAGGCACCCCAGCCCCGCGGTGCCACCCCCACCTCGGGGAAGCCCAGGCCGCTGAAAGGAAGGCCCAGACTGCCCAGCTTGCCGGCGCAGGGAGGAGAGAGGCGCGGGAAGCTGGGCATTCCCTGTACTCCATCCCCGGCCCTCGCTCCGGGACAGCGAACAGCTCCAGAGTGTTTGCCAGGAACCGGGGGACTCTGCGGCTCTCGCGGCTCCGACGTCCGAATCTTTACGGGGAGGGTCGATAGCCCGGACATCGCCGGCTATTCCATCGCACTCACTCTCCAAGGAGACCCTGGAGGTCGGGAGCGGGGGGGGGGGGGGGGGGGGGGCAGCCAACGAGTGGTGGGTTCTCCCACCCGAAGCTGAAGGTAGAGGTGGGGGCGGAGGAGGGCAGATGCCTTGGGCACAGCTGCCGCCCCCGGGAAAGTTGGTTACAGTCGCAGCGAGTTGGCGGGGCCTCTCTAGAGGCGCGTGCGGCTGGGGCAGAGATGCAATGGGGCGCAGAGGTGACCGAGGGTCGAGGGTCCAGGCGCCAGGGAATCTCCGAGCTTTGTGCCTGCGCGGGTTTTCCGCTCGACTCTGCAAAGTTGGGCCCAGGACCTTGCTTTCCTCACAAGAGAGGCAATCGTGGGAGAAGATGCCCCAAGAGAAGAGGGCAGAGGAGGCAACTGCTGGAAAACTGGGGAGGAAAGGGGGAAGGAGAGCAATTTGGCCCTTTCTTGTTTATTTGTTTGTTTGGGGGGGCGAGTGGGAGGGAGGCAAAGAGTAGAGCAAAGGAGCCAAGAGCTGGCAAACGAAGTTCTGAAGCATGTTCCCTTCAGCCCACACCCATCAAACTTCTGGCTGTTCCTGACCTCAGCTCCCTGCCTCCAATGAAGAAGAACCTACCTACCAAATGCTGAAGCTTGGAAGAAAACGAACCTCTAAACCCCTCGGAAACGGACCACTCCCTGCTGGGTCTAAAGTCGCTCTTGTATCTACAGTACAGGAGGAAAACCAGTTCCCCAGCGAAGGGAACCAGGGAGCCCTTCTTGGGCACCCCAGCATCCCAAGTCAGAGAAGCGGGCAGCGAGCGGGGAGGGGCCACACCCCACGATCAGAGGCACGGAGTTCCCCTCTGCAGTCTGGGCATTCACAGCACGGGCCGGACGCCCCCAACCCCCGCCTCAGCCCTCCAAGGCTCCTGGGAGGAGTCGCCTAATGGGAAGAGATCCTCAGTTCTTAAAGCCCTCGTAGACAGGTGCTGGGAGTTCTAGCACGGCCTTTCGCCTCTGGAGGAGGAGAGGCCAGGCGGGGAACAGGGGCTCTTGGGGCCTGGGGGGCGCGGCGGGGCCAGGGAGGCGGGAAGCTGGCTGAGGAGGGGTGGGAAGGCGGCCAGGGACGGAAGCAGGGGCTCTGGCGGGGCGCAGGTCGGTGCTGGCGCCTGGCCCGGCCTCCGCCGGGCGCTCCGGGCCTCCTGCTCGCTCCCGCCGCGCCAGCCTGCGGCCACTCACCGGGCCCCGCGGCCATCCCGGGCGAGGACGCACGCAAACAAGGATGCTTCTATTTACTCGCCTCTGCCTGTGGATTTCTAAGACATTCAGCAGGCACAATCATTAAACTAATTTGTATTTGATTGTTTGGGCGGACGGAGGGTAGTTTTATTGCGCTAAGCATTCAAGCAGGCACGCATCGCTGATTACCAGTATACATTAAATAAAGTTGTTTGTACACATTGTCTTACCACATATAGGCAGAGGCTTATTATTCTAATTACTCTAATTAGTGCATTGAAATGTTTTCTACTTGATTTGAGGAGACAGTGATTAGTTCTATTACTTCTTTTAACTCGTATTTTATGGAAAACTGTTGGTGCATGTTCAAATTACTTTATTTGCCCCTGGAATATAACGCTGACCCAAACGCAGTGAACTGCACGGCCCTTGTGGGGCCCCAACTTTGATGTGGGCCTCAGCTTGGAAGAGGCGTTTGTTATTTATTATTTCCCTCCCACCCGCGCGGCCGCGTCTCCCAGCGCCGGGGCCCCGCCGCCCCCGCCCCATCCCGAGCCCTAGATGCGCGCCGGCACTGGCCGAGTCCAGGCAGTCGTGGATCCGAAACCCGCTCCGGCGCCGCATCGCTGGCCTGCTGCCCCGCTGTTCCCTGGGTGCGATTACTTTTAAAAGACGCCCTTAAGCATATTTTCCGTGAATCTGTTTCTTGGGCTTTAATGTTACTATTAATTGATAAGATCAGCTCATCAAACATACTATTTCGATAGGGAATTGTAATTAAAACCTTAATCCTGTTTGAGACTTTTTTCCCTTTAAATTCCTTTTTCTTATGGAAGGGGTGCAAAGTTCACTATAAAAGTATTATAACAGGGAGATTAATTCGTTATCTAAATAACAATCTTTGCTATTGATCCAACGCACTTTCCTGCACCTTTTGTGTTGCTCGGGGAGACCCTTAAAAAGGAGAATATGACAAAGCAGAAGATTTGGACTGAGTCCCGCAGACTCGGATCGACCTGGCAGGGCGAGGGGGTCAGCGGCCCTCCCCGCCTTAAGCACAATCTGAGGAAGCTCCCGAGGTGGGTCTTGGCCGGCCCGGAGACGCCACCGGGAAGCGCCGCTTCCGACCCGCAGGCCTGGGAGCCCGGCCTCCTCCGCGCTCCTCTCCCCTGGCAAAAGGAGATCTGCTCAGTTTCTAGGTAAATATTCCACCGGTTTTGCTTTTACTGTTAATATTTAAACTCGGATTATCCCGTCTCTGAATGCGCGTTCCTAACCTTTGCCGGTGGCTGCGATGTAATAAACCCTGGCGGGGCCGGGCGGTTCAGACTCCCGGGGTCTCGGCCGCAGCCTCCCGCCCCCCGCCCCCACCCCGCCCCGCCAGCCCCCCGCCCTCCGCCCCTCGCCGCCCGCCGCGAAAGCCGCGCGGGAATGAAATCAGCGCCTCCCGGCCCGGCAGCTGACGGCTGAGCATCCGGGACGCTCGCAGGCGGAGGGAGGCCGCCCTTTATCCGGCCGAGGAGTCCTCGGGGGCTGCAGATGGAGTTGGGCCGCCCTGCAGCGCCCTGGAGGAGACAGAGCGAGCCCCGGTTCCCGGAGGCGACAGCCCCCAAACAGGGGTGGGGGGAGGCGAGGAAGTGGGGCGGGGAGGCCGGAGTGTTTGTGGGGAGCAAGCAGATCCTCTCCTAATCTATCTTCCTCCCTCACACGCCCCTTTAAAAGAGGTCGTGGCCCCAGTTTGAGAAGAAGCCCGAGAATTTCTGAGGCGAAGAGGAGCGTCTGTGTTCTTTGGTCAGCCCAGTGGTCTGAGATTGTCTTCTTTTCTAGGATCTCCCCCCCCCCCCCGCCCCCCCATTCACACCCTCCTTCTCTCCTCCTTCCAACAAAGTCTTCCTCCACCACGCACAGACTTGTTATGTAACAAAATCTCCCCGGCGGGTTTAACTGGAGAATAAAGGACACCCCAGCCCCACCCCTCCTCTCCTTTCCTTCCCTCCTTCCTCCCCCTTTTCTTCCCCCAGTGCATCTGTTCGCCACGACTTCTGTCCTCGCACCTCGCACCACGGCCGCAGGCCTTAGCCGAGTAGAACTTTGGCGCCCCACAGTGGCATCGGCTCGGAATGACTCTTGATTTTACAGCCTCCCAATCTGTTCGAATGTTTTGTTTCAGAACCAATTGCCTTCCCCCTCCTCTTTCTCTCCCTCTCCACTCGTACTTTCCCTCAACTCCTCCTAGCCAAACACTTACGAAGGTGACTCTGTACATATGACTCATACGAAGGTCTCTAAACATCCGGGTCTAGGTAGTTCCTGAGTACGGACTTGAAAAGCTTCATCGGCAAAGACCATACATTTTATACCAGAAAGGTTCCCCCTAAATAAAGGTAAGAAGAAAGAACTGCTCCCCAACCTATGATCCTTACGTGTTTGGACTTTGGCAAGTGTTCAGTCTCTCAGAGAAGCCCTAGCCTTTGAGGGGCATTGGAATACTAGGTAAGAAGTAATGGTTAATAATAGGATGCTTCGTCGGGGGGAAAAAAGGAGCCCCAGTAAATGCTATTTTAATTCCGCCTAGGTTTCACCTGTGATAGTAGGTTTGTTCAGTCTTAGTTTTCAAAAGCGAGTTTCTAGCGGTCACTTGAACAGAGACCGATCCATGGAAGAGCTTTCCAGAATAAGAACACCCCTCCCCCAAATAAACTACCAAAAGTAGCAACTCGGTATATGGAGCTGAACTTTGCTTCCTTCAGAGCCCAGTGAATTAGTCCTTCTCCCACCCTGTAGGCCATTTTCGCCACGAATGGTGATTCCTCCCTCTTCTGTTATCCCAGCAACGTGATAAGGAGCGAGAGGAGGCCAAGGACCACAGGCCGCAGTACTAAGGGAGCTGACAATGTGCCTACAGTCAGAAGACCTGCATTTGTGTAGGAGCTCTGCACTTAGGTGTGAGCAGCCTAGGGGAGGTCAGCGGACACCTCCAGACCTCAGTCCTTCTCTTTTGCAGAATGAGGATAATACCCCCTCTTTCTTTCCAACAGGATTTAAAGTAAGGCTCAACTGAAATAACGTACCAGAAAGTGTATAAAGTGCAAGACCGATGTGAACAGCTGTTGCCGCCAACTCCACCCGAGGCCTCTGCTGACTGTTCAGGAAAAAAAAAAAAAAATGTAGCTTAAAAAATAATGATGCAGCCTTATGTCTATCAGTGTGGAGGAAGGAAAAAAAATAGCCATCTCAATTGCACTATCTAGGAAGGGAACCATGGATTCTGATTAGCTTTAAATCAGGGCTACCATTGCACGGGATTTTTTTTTTTTTTTTTTTTTTTTTTTTTTTTTTTTTTTGGATGTTCAACCTCTGGCTTGTGGCTAAAACCATCATTAGGGCCTCCAGCGCCAGCAACAGTAGTCGCAGCGATTGTAGTTCCGCTGTGATGCCAGGGTCAGCCCAGTACTCCAGTGAACCACTGCCCCCCTCCCCCCACCCCCCGCCCCAGCTCTCTTTAACGTCTTACAACCTCTTGACATTTATAGCATCTTTCTCTAGGTGTCATTTATAGCAGCCTGCATTAGTCGAGAAGAGAATCCTGGGATCATACACTTAGAACCACTCACACACACATAAAGCAGCAACAGCAACTCTAGCACCAACCACCGGCAGCTTAGCAGGCCTCCCACCTGTGGAGAGCTCCAGTGGTCGCGGGCCACATCCAGTCACTGGGCTTGGGCAATAAAGACAGTTTGGATCCAACAGTCACTCTGCGACACCCGGGAGTTCCCCGGAGGGGCGCTGTGGCGGAAGCCGGTCCCCCACTCTGGGGGGTGGAGGGTCCCTTTCGCTACTCAGAGGATCCCATCCCACTCGGAGCGTCCTTCCACCACCCTAAAGTCCCTTCCGCCGGTCCGGGGGTCCCTTCTGACACTTTGGCGTAGGAGGAGTGGCTCCGGCCAGTCCCTCCCTTTGCCTGCGTCGGGAGGCCCTCTTGGGGCGCCCAGCCGGGCGGGGGGTAGAGGGAGAGGTTCTGGGCGTTTCCCCGCCCGCGCTGCAGCCTCGGGTCCCCGTGCCCTTGGGGCGAAGTCTGCGCGCGGGTCCCCGCGCTGGAGACTCGAAGGTGCGGGCAGGCTCCGGGCGCCCGAAGTGCAGGCGGAGCAAGAGTTTCGCCCCGGGCCGCTTCTGGGCTGCCCCCTCTTCTCCCTGTTGGCTACGCGGGGCGGCCAGGGCCAACTTTTACACTTTGTCTCCCAGGAGTTCTCCTGGGGAAGATGGAGGCGGTCGCCGTCCCGCTGGGCCCCACCATCGGAGCCCCCTCCGGGACCCGACAAACACGCCTCGCGCTGAAGAGGAGGTGGCCCAGGCGGGAAATGACCTGCACCTTACGGTCCACCGCCCTGGTGGCCCCAGCCGTGCTCCAAGGACCTCTCTCCTAGATGGTTACCTTCCGAACGCCTGTAGACCCCTGGGGTTTCCTCAGTCCAGGCGCTCGGGGGTGGGGAGGGAGGGGCAGCCGAGGCTGCCCGAGGACCCTCCGCCCCCCCCCCCCCCCCCCCCGCCAAGGGCAGCACGCCTTGCCGGTGAAGAAGGGAAGCGAGGTAGTACCAAGACGCCCCAGATCATGCCTATCTGGCGTGAGCCAAGGACTGCACACTAGGTGCACCTTTGCCTGGTTGTAGAAGCTAAACCACTAGCCCCAGGACAGCAGGACTTCTTCCAAATGCGCGGAGTCCCTGACCA